>NW_022474205.1:6132282-6316193 GCF_003357145.1 Venustampulla echinocandica | reverse complement strand
CCCCCCCACCACTACGACTACTCTCTCTCTCTCTCTCTCGCAGGCAAACCTGGAAGTTCCCTCCTGTTGCCACCCCCAACCGATTAGTAGAGCGAGTGGCTTCTTCCACCACCACCACAATTGGGACAGCTCCCATAGCCTCCCATAGCCTCCCACAGCCTCCCCCGGCCTCCAGCCAAGGTACCTGTGCCGTACTCGAGGGCGTGGAACGGTGGAATCACTTGGTACGGGCAGGGTTAGTCAGGTATGGCTTCTCTCGTTCTTTCGTAAGGCGGTTAAGGTTGCTGTGGCGCCCCAGCGCAGTCGCCGATCCATCCCACGGTTCCCACCCCGTCCCCTTCCCCTTCCCCTTCCCTTTTCCCCCTTCCAGGCCTTGTCGCGGTCCCTCCTTTTTGTCCAGCGGCAGAATGTTGGGGTTGGGCATACATCCGCAAGTAGGTACGGGTACTTATATCACTATGGGTTTTCTCTTATAAAAGGACCGTTCCTCCCCCACACCCCATCGTGAGATCTTCCGAGCCGCTTCAATTTCTCTGGTTTTCGACGCATTCTCTCTCTCAACGGAACAATCCACTATCGCTACTGCTACTGCCACTGCTACTGCTACTGCCGCTTGTCTCTGTTTAACCCTCTCGGCCTATGACGTAGCCTTGAGCCTAATTGCTACCTTCACTGCTTCCATACACACTGACTGGTACTGGTGTTTATTAACCCACGAGCCGCCGATTGGCTATTTGCAATATCCATCCGAACGAACTTTCCTACTTAAACAGCAAGATGCTATCTTACGAAACCCGACCTGCCATCGGCCAGCCAGCACCACCCGCCGATCACCTACCAATATCACCCCCTACATCTAATACCATGGCGAATGGCACCAGCCAGATTTCGAAGCCGGAAACAAAATACCACCATATCTGGTTGATTACGGGGCCCGCGGGATGTGGCAAGAGCACCGTCGCCCAGTCCCTAGCGAATGCTATGGACCTACCTTTCATCGAGGGAGACGAGGTAAATAATTAAAAAAAAACCTCAAACCACATCTTGATTCCCCTTTAATGTCGCATGTAACATCCGCTAATAGCTACTAGTTCCACCCCCCAGCCAATGTTGAAAAGATGTCCCAAGGCATACCCCTGACGGACTCTGATCGCTGGGACTGGCTCACGCAGCTGCGCGAGGAGGCGCTACGTCGACTATCCGCTGGCTCGGAAGGCGTGGTTCTTACCTGCTCGGCTCTCAAGCGCAAATACCGCGACGTTATCCGGGTTGCGCCGTACTATTCACACGACGTGCTAGTGCATTTCGTATACCTGCATGCGAGGGAGGAAGTGCTGATAGAGAGGGTCCAATCGAGAAAGGGCCACTTCATGGGTGCCAGTATGGTACACAGTCAATACAGCATCCTCGAAGCGCCGGGCGCGGATGAGACAGACGTCATAAGGGTGGACGTCAGCGGCTCGATGGAAGAGGTGGAGCGGGAGGCACTCGCTAAGGTTCATGAGGCATTACAGGAGTCATAGGAGGAAAACTCGTGAAAGCACATTGAGGCTTCTGCATTAATGGAAGGGAAGGCCGGCTTTTCATGGCGTTTTTGTTTTTTGCATTGAGATGGTCAGAGACGGCGATACCATTACATGATGGGGCTTCTTTTTTTTGGCATCTTTGCCCCCGTACGCGCCTCATGCTGTGTAGCTCTATTTCCCATTTTGATCTCGCTTGCACACTGCATCAGAGCATGTACGGGGTGTTACACAAAACTGGCGTTTTGGGCTTTTCCTAGATCTTACCCTTTCGGGCTGCAGGAAGCTTATTGGCAACCATACGAAATGCGAGACGCACTAGATAAATCATATCACAAGACACCTTTTGATGCAATGCCACCAAGAAGAGTATTCATAGCCGCACTGTCGAATAGCTGTCTCGACATATTCCCAATATTATCGCTCTATCCTGGCTTATATATTGGCATTTCGCCATATGCGGGGTAGCTTAAGACAAGGTTGGTTTCAGTGGACTGTCTCATGTTCGCAACTTTGACAACGCATCAATATTTCTTCAGCATAAGGCTGAGGCCAAGTAACCTGCCCGAGTTGTTTGCTCCAGATACTTCGTACGCTTCTTACTCAGCACTAAGTAAGCAATGTTTGACATAAAAAAAGAGAAATAAAAAAGCAATTGATTCAATTGAGGGGGAAAGGGTTGGAAAGAGTGCAGGTACTCTATATAGCTATCTCAAGACTTGGCTATTAAACATCGTAACAGTACCCTCCTTGGTACCCTTTTACTTGGATTTTAGTATGTATAAGAGAAGTTGTAAATAGTAGATGCTATAAGATTTCGAGTCAAGCACCCATGGAATATTTAGAACCCGGGAAACGCGGCCTGATTTACTTTTTTTGTATTGCCTATTATATAAGCTCTAGCTTCTACCCAACGTCTTCCTCTAGTAGGCTTCGAAAGTGATAATGTAACCTTGTGTACCTATACACCTGTCCGGGTAGATGGTGCGTCCACTTCATACCCGGCTCAGTCCAGATCCAGATCCGCCTGCATCCCTAGGGCGAAAGAGCTGACAGCCACCTAGCTCATCGAAGATGCATAACCATGCTATCTGGGTCTTCGACGAATTGCCTAACGATTTCTGCGGCCCGGGCCATAGTCGCCCCGTCGACGACTCTGTGGTCCGCGCTCCAGCTGAAGTTGCAAACTTGTTTAGCTACCACCTGCCCGGCGTCACCGAAGGCGGGAATGGTTCTCATCTTCCCGACGCCTAGGATGGCCACTTCTTTCTCGACTATGACTGGAGAGACATATGTGCCGCCGATATTGCCGATATTTGAAAGCGTAATTGTTCCACCGGTAAGATCCTGAGTTGACAAGTTGCCGGATGCAGCTAGGGACTGGAGCCTTGTGAGTTCTGCGGCGATATTGAGAATGCTAAGGCTGGCGGCGTTTTTGATGACTGGGACTATCAGCCCTGAAGGCGTATCCATTGCCACTCCAATATTGTGTTGGCTCCGATGGACCAATGCTGGCTTGCCTGTCACGGGATCCATATCCACGCGTGCATTCAAAATTGGATAGGCCCGCATAGACAGAGACATTGCCTTGATGATGAAGGGTAGGAAAGACATTTTGTTAACCTCATCTATAGGCGCCTTCGCTAGCCCTTTGTTTAGCCTCGATCGTAGTTCTGATAGCCTGCTAAAGTCTATTTCGTCGGCATAGAGGAAATGTGGCTTGGACAGTGACTTAGTCATCGCTTTAAACATTTGGGTTTGTATGTTTGTTAATGGGACTGTTGTCTCCGTTGGTTCTGTGGTGCTCATCAAAGCGGAGAGACTTGACTCTTTCAGTGCAAGACGAGGGTCATCCCGCTGCTTTGCAAACTGGTTCACGTCGTCTTTCGTCACCCGTCCATCCTTTCCTGTTCCACGGACCTCTGCGATATTGACATTCAACTCTTTGGTTAAGTGCCTGACAGCAGGAGTTGCTAGGGTTGCATGCTTTCCAGTTGATAGCACTGGCTTTTGAGGTGCTTGAGCTCTGCTCATGACTGGAGTTTTTTGATCTGTCGAAGACGTACTTTGGCTCACTGGAGGAACATATACGCTTGCTATAGGTGCTGCCGAGGACCTCTCCGTAACCTCCCTTTCCTGAAGTTGGGATTCCTCCGCAGCAGATGGGCCGGTCAATGCTGCGACATCCTCCCCGTTGCTCTCTATATCGATGTCCAGCAGGGGTTTTCCCACTTTCGCCATGTCGCCGGCATCATAGTGTAGCTTCTTGATCACGCCGGCGAACCGGCTTGTGATTTCCACCGAAGCTTTGTCACTCTGGACTTCGCACAATTTGTCCCATTCCTCAACTCGGGCTTCAGGCTCGACGAACCATTGGATTATTTCGCATTCTCGTATTCCTAATAGGCATCAATTACGTCAGTATATTGTACTTAGTTCTCGGATTCATGAACTGACCTTCCCCAATGTCTGCTAACAAAAACGGTTTAACAATTTCAAGTCTCCTAGATGAATGGAATGCACGCGCTGTTGGACCTCGACTGTGTCTGGAGACCTTAATGCCTCTATAAATACACTTTTGCTGAAGAAACGAACGCGTTAAGGACTGGAGAGACATCGTGAGAAAGATGAGTGATCCTTCCTTATGATCGTAGGATCAAAGGGAAGGAATTGCACGTCGCTGCTGTCCGAAGATACTTTACATTGTATTGTCCAGGAGGGGGCGGGTTAACGATAAGATAGCTGGAACTGTGGGGTTCTCCGCAAGGTCGTGACGGCTACCATCGGCGGCTACCATCGGCACGGGGTTCGCGACACAGGAACCCGACAATTGGGGACTTCCAGCGACCAGGCTGTAAGGCTAGCGAGCCTAATTGAGAAATTTGAAGTCAGCTATGGATTGACCAATGCCATTGACCAGAACACAGCAACCATGATCGTGTCACGAAGACCACTCCGTTCTGCCAATGTTGGATATGATGTGGCGGCGTGCCTGCTATGCCAATGGCGATCATTCAGCACATCATATCGCCAGCTAGCTGAGAAACCGCCAGCTACAGATCCATCCCCATCCAAACCTCAATCCAAATCCACTCCAAATCCATCAACGCCAACGCCTAAAGGTCCGACTACACCACCCTTACCTACATCGCCTCTCGAAGATGCTCCACGAGCATATGGTAAATCTCACCAGGAGTTTACCCCCAAACCTCTCAGTCGGCCAATTGGCCTTCCATATCCCCCCAAAGCCGGAGAAAATTCCGGCGTAGACACCCGGACATTGAAGCAAAGGAGAGACGACTTCGTAGATTACGACAAGCACCTTGCGCGGAGAAAAGTACTGTATGTATAGCTTCCGGCGAACATAATTATGGATTGGAGTGGAATCTGATAAGAGGATAGAACCCATAAAGTAGCAACACCATACTTCCGAGAATGGAGCAACATGCGCTTCCACAAGGGGAAATCCTTCCTCGCCCCTCCGCGGATATTCAAGTCTGATCTAGCCCTATATTTCCCCAACCTCCAAGGCCAGACGCTTGTGAAGGATAAGGAGCCGAGGGATACGACGCCGCTGTTCCAGGATAAGGTTACCGTGGTCAGCATCTTCAATACGCAGTGGGCGGAGAATCAAGCTGCTACTTTTGCATCTGAGAAGAACAATCCCGAGCTACATGAGGCTATAAGGAATAGCGGTGGTATAGCGCAGATGGTGCAAATCAATTTCGAGGAAAACTGGATGAAAGCTATGATTGTCAGGATGTTCATGCCGAGTTTGAGGAAGAAACTTGCGGCTAAGAACTGGGGACGATATTTTTTGGTCCGAAAGGGGTTTACTGAGGAAATTCGGGATGCCATCGGTTTGCTCAATAGTAAGGTTGGCTACACCTATCTTTTGGATGGGGAGTGTAGGATTAGATGGGCTGGAAGTGGTCGCAGTGAGGGTAATGAGAACGATAGTCTGGTAAAGGCTGTGACGCGGCTGGTCGAAAACGCCAGAGCAAAGCAAACCGAGAAGGCCACGATCTCACAAAAGCCCGTGGATAAGGGTTTAGACTTGGCAGGTAACGAAAAGGCCGCTACCACCGGGGAATAGTTTCGAAGATATATCCATACTTGTACAAAATAATATCCCGCTCCCGCCCAACCACACCAAACGCCCGCTCCAATGCAAATTGACGGTACCAAATGCTTCCCTTTACATGAAATACAAGAACAAAAGAAAACAGGCAGCAATAAAGCTCCCCATTATAATCCCATCTCTCCTCTTCTTCGCCGATATCTTCCCTATCAGACTATTCAGCCCAGGGACTTGGCTCGCCGCCCCCGTGATCCGTCGATTGATACTAGCCAGCGTCTCCCTCTGCAAGCCGAAACTCTCATTCACAGCATATGCCTGGCTGAGCACGCTATCCGCCACATTATGGCTATTGTCAATCCGTGCTCGCTCGCCTAGCATATAGTCCGCCTCTGCCGCTTCGGGATTGCTGGAGTGGTATGCATCGATGTCGCTCCGCACATTCGTGAGCAGGTTTGCCCGGTTGCGCGCCTCTTGTATGTGAGACTTTAGGCGGGCAAGCTCGCGTTGGTGTTCTTGGAGGACCTCGCGATGCCGAGAAAGATTGCTTTGTTTGAGGGCTGAGGCTGTGAGGGTTGCTTCAGAGTCGAGGAGGCGGGTGAGTTGTGACACGAGGGCTCCTCGCTGGACGGGTAGTTAGCACAAGTAAACGACTAAGCATAGATGAATCGAAGCGTACTTTATCTAGTATCTCTTGGAGCTTTGCCTCAGTCTGTCTTTCATCTTCTGAGGGCTTTGTTGGTATATTCGCGGCGGATGCGAACTGGGAATATGTATGGAATAGTGTTTCTGTCTATACGAAATATGGCGATTAGACCAGTCTTCATGCAACCCGGAGGGAAGGTATACCTGTGTTTCTAACGACCTTGCTTGTTGGCGCAGTTGGGCCCAGCCCGTCCCTGTTGAAGAAGCCATTATATTATTTGTTGTACGAGGGAGATCAATAGGTGTGTTTGTGTTTTCTAGGAGATGCTTTCATCTACCTCACCCCTTCATCGTACGTAGCTCGGGCTCGGCGCTCACCATGATCCGCGCCGTGCACATGACTTCCATCCTACTTAGTACGAGTGCGGAGTACGAAGCTGGTTCTCAGCCTCTTTCAGGGAGTAAAAGCGGCGCTCCACCGTGGCATTGTGTACGTCTCCGCGCCACCTACCGCGATCAAACCAGAAATAAATCTCTTGAAAATGATTAACTAAATGATGCATATCGTTCATATAAATATTCAGCCAATTTTGACAATTTTCCGACGCTTCGAAGTTCACAGTCAAAGCAACTGAGCGGCGCTTTAGAGTTAGACATCCCTGCAGTCCAGCTTGACTTGGAGGGGTTGCTGCTTTTGCTAAGCGAATTTCTTTGGGATCCGCTCGCACACACGAAATAATTTCGAGATTTCCAGATCTGAAAATCGACGACAATCCACGACGACCCCGGACCTCCATTCGACAACATACACACGACACAAATTCGCCATGGTAAGCAAAGGCCCTCAGATGCTGCTCGCATGCTGCTACTCCTGGAATTTTGGATACACAGTTGAAGCTGCGACCGAGATGGACGGATGGCTAACATTACATGCGACAGTCGTCCGGAAAAGTTAAGACTGGCCAGCTCTGGTCCAAGAACAAGGCGGACCTCGCAAAGCAACTCTCAGAGCTGAAGACCGAGCTGGGACAATTGCGGACGCAGAAGATTGCCGGAGGATCAGCATCGAAGCTCACAAAGATGTGCGTACCCTTTTCCCTCGAGGCTTGCGGGCTCCCCTCCCTCGAAGCAGACGAAGCCCCAGGCTCTTGAGATGAGAACCACCAAAAACAACGAGGAGCAGTATAAACTAACGAGGGTTTCTTCGGGTTTGCAGTCACGATATCCGAAAGTCCATCGCAAAGGTTCTCACAGTCATCAACGCCAACCAACGCGCGCAGCTCCGCCTCTTCTACAAGGGCAAGAAGTACATTCCTCTCGACCTCCGACCCAAGCAGACCCGCGCCATCCGAAGACGCCTAAGCAAGTACGAGAGCGAGAAGACCCTTGATAAGACGAAGAAGCGCCAAGTCCACTTCCCCCAGCGGAAGTTTGCTATCAAGGTAAATACACACACATGCCCCCACCAGATACCTAGAAGCACGGCGGTGGTCAGGGCACTGGTTAGTGATATCGAATATTGACTGACATTGAAAACAGGCGGAGGCTTAGAGTTCTACTGGGTTTGGAGAATTGCGTTTGTGGCATGGCTTCTTTGCAAATGGCTTGATTTTTGGCCCCGACGGAAAGGGTCACGGTGTATCATCGAGAATAGCATGGTTGGCATGGAGTCCGCCCTCCCAAAAATCACGACATTAAGCAAAAAATTGTCTATGTTCGTGATGCGGGGCACTTGGAGTGATATGTGACTAGATGCCACTGAATATTCGACTGGACTTCTTGGAAACCGCTTTTCACGTTTCTGTAGCTGGACTATCCGTCTACCCACCCTCCTTACGGTTCCCTCGGGGATCACTCGCTCATCTTCTCCTATTCCCCTCTCGCATCTCCTATCCCAATGATTCATAATCAAGCTCTCAATCCCCCTTCTAAGCCTCCCCACTAGAATCGCTATACGTTCTCGCTCCCTTAGCGCTTATATTCCACTCCAACAAAATGGAAGCAGAGATCAGGGCCAGCGAGAGAGCTGCACACCTCAATTGAGAAGTCTTTTAGCGCTTAGCTTAAACTCAGTGCTTCAAAGCCTAGTAGCATCTTAGAAGTCGTTAAATCGGCTAGGTGATTTGATGACCCTCTTTGCTGCTGCTCATCCCATTCGGATGTTTGCTTCAACTCGACACTCATCCACCGAATGGCCCGTAAAACTGATCTCGGAAATCAATTAACTAAGCATTCGCCGGTCTTGACGCTAATAAGGTACAAGCCCCCTCCACCGTGCCAGCGTACATCCCTTTGGAATAACCCCCTCCCAGGGCCTATTCTGGTTAACCAAGCCTACAACAACACTCTGTATTTCTCCTTCTACACATCTATTTCACAGCAGCGAAGCGGAGTCATGCCATGTATAATCCATACTTGTTGTGTATTAATAATTAGCTAAGATTATTACGCTTTGTTAATTATAGCTCGAACGCTTGTTTAGGGTTTCCGTACTCTTGCCATGAACGAATGCCCCTCGTACTGATGACTTTTCCGTACTTGCCAAAATATCAACCCAACTTTTTTGAACTTCGCATACGGAAGTAGTAGAAGTCGCTCAACGGCAGGCGTTAGACACACCGAGAAGCTCCAACCACGCTTTTTACCCATTGACCAAACATACCCAAATCAAAATTAAACGCCAAACTAAAGCAAAAACTACCTCATCTGAAGCAAAAAACTCCCGAACAATCCTAAAAAACAAGGCAGGGTTCCCATGTTACATATCGCCCTCTGACTTAACAGTGGACACCGGGCTCGCTCTCGCGAGCTCCTTGGAATGCACAGCATGATGTCTCCTCAACTGATCCAATCTGTGAAAGGATTTTGTGCACCCAAAGTACTGGCAACAATGCATGCCCTTCTCGCCGTGGGTTTTGCGATGCTTCGATAGATTCGAAGACTCGGAGAATTGCTTGCCGCACTCCTCGCACTTCAAGGGCTTGTCTCCCGTGTGGGTTCGCTCGTGGATAGCTACAGAACAAGTCAGTATTTCAATGGATCAACTATAGAGGGCGACGAAAAGGGAACTTACTGCAGGCGCTTTGTTGCGGAAAAGCCTTGTTACAATACTTGCATTTCCATGGTTTGATCTTCTCATGCAGATTCATGTGCTGCGTCAATGATTGTTGAGCGGAGAACTCCTTGCCGCAGATTTTGCACTTGGCACATTTGTCTGCTTGGGGGTTAGAAAGGGATTTCTTCAATGTCGTTGGAGGGACTTACAGCCTGTATGAGTAGCTAGATGCCGCTCGAGTTTCCCCCTTTGCGAAAACCCTGATTTTTCCTCTCCCCTTTTCGCCAGGCGACCGCAGTCTTCCCATTGACACCTGTAGTTGGAACTTTTATCCAAGTCAACGAGATGCTCCTTTACGATGTGCATCTGAAGGCTGGCCTCATTCTCGCGAACTTGGCCGCAGACATCACCGTTTTCATCCTTCCATTTGCAACAATGGCAGGAGAAGTGGTCGATAGACGCCGCGCCGAATTCTGGCTTGGGGGACCAGCCATCGGGAGACGTGAAGAGGGCCCCGGTACCAGAAAGTTCCCCAATTGGTCCTGAAGGGAATGTCTCGGGATAGCTTGGGACATTAGGAGTCGGAGGAAGAGAGGGGGACATCGAGTCTTGGAAATCGAACTCGTCGAACCTCATGAGCGAAGAGTCTACCATGGAATCGGTGAAAGGCTGGGATGAGGTTCGGGATGTCTGAGACGTCCAAGCAGTGTTGTCCCAGGCGGACAACCGCGCCTCTTCTTGTTCGAAGTGGTCTACGGATAACTGCTGGTCCTCGAAGGCAGCGTCGAAACAGTTTAACTCGTTGCACCGAGGAATTCCGCCGTCGCAATCAGTACAAGCTGTTGCGACGTCCAGCTGGCAGTCAGGTTCCGCGCAAGGGACACCTTCGGGGCAACTGCTGCAGCAAGTGCTCTGTGATCCGGTCTGGGAGTAGCATCTCTCCAGGGCGGTTGCCGCACCATCGGCATGCTCGTTGGCGCTGGGGTGGGGGTGGTTGACCTTTTGACGTTTGGTCGAAGGGGAAGGTATGTACGTGCCCGGCCGAGCAAGTCTCCTGACGGAGGTATGTTCTTGGACTTGGACCTGAACTTGGCTTTGGCTTTGGAAAGACAAACTTGGCGTCGCTCGAGCTTGGGGTTGAGGAGGTGTGCGAAAGGTATAGTGTATTTGGCTATTGGGGCCCGAGCCAGGGACTTGAAAGACACCATTGGGAGGGAGTTTATCGGCCGGTTGGATTGTAGATAGCGGGATCATCGTGGCCGGATAGGCAACGTGGTTTGGGTCGCAGAAGGCGTTGGAGTAGGCCGCGTTTGGATCCTCGGGTTCGGGCCATAGGACCTCATAGTTCCCGGCCGGAAAGCCATAGCCATACTGGTCGTGGGGGCTATCGTGGAAGCCGTGAGGAGGGTTCATAGTGGGCAGACCAGCTAGTGAACTTGAGCGAATGCGACGTGATGTGTGATGTGGTGGGATGTGATATGGAGTGGGTAGCAACGCCGAGGGCTGTCGATGTGAAGGCGGAGCCGTGAAAGAGCGAAGAAGTGAAGGAGAGCGAGAGAGAGAGAGGGGGGGTAACAAAGTTATGAAGTGAAGGAAGAAGTGAAGTGAAGTGAAGAAGCGTAACTGTAGAGAATTCCGGGGGGGGGGGGGAGGTGGAGGAGGTGGAGGGCCGAATATAAATGCAATTTCTATGTACGCATGGGAATGAATTGTGCGTGCGAGTTGTGCTCGATAGCGTAGTAGTGTAGCGGGTGACAATGAGCGAGTCTAATGGTTGTTGAAGCCCTTGGTGGTTGCTGGTGTGGTGTTCGGGTCCCAAAGACTGTGGAAAGTTGCGACTGAAAAAGTGCCCATCAAGGTTGCTGGAGGGTTCCGCGGGGTTGATGACAGTGGGAGAAAGTGGTTGAGCGCTCGAGTAGTGGTAAACGGCAATGATTTGTGCGCCGAGCCAAAGAAAAAGAAAAGAACCGGGCGACCCACCGTGCGAGGCTGGCGAGGCTGGCGGAGGATGGAGCGAGGGAAGGATGATGGCGTAGGATGGCGTGGTATAGCTTCCCCAGCAATGCAGTATAGCGTGGCCCAGGAACACGCGCCATCTGCTTATCAGGTTAGAGGAGGGGTCTCCGATACTTGACTATTATCCATACAGTAGCCAGTGTATAGTCAAGTACGAGTATTAGCCTACCAAGATCCAAAGCAAGAGGTACAGAAAACACTGCTAAAGTGGTACTTCGCAAGTCCGCCGACGCAGCCTCGGAAGCACTCCGGTCCATAGACTATTGTATCCACTCAAGCATAAACAAGAATTTGAAGAGTTGCCGGTGTCTTAACTAAGTTGCTCCAAGGGATAATATCATTGTATAGCGTCCATTTCCTTTCGTTCCTGACAAGGCCTTTAAGGCCCTTAAGGCCCTTAAGGCAGCCCAGCGACGGGGAGATGATCTGAGATGATTCCGAACCCTGAAAACAACGTCATCCCGGGGGGCAATATGTCATGGTTGTACGACCTGAGAGGGAAACAGTCATATCGCAGCACCACTGCGACAAACGGCGGCTAATACACCGACTACGAAATAGTTAACCGCTCTTTTACCTGCGGTATATTCCGTACTCCATTGTTCTATCAGTAGTCTGGCCACAAGGCTATTAGCATCGGCCAAGCCTAATCATCATCGCCTAGAGTACGGGGAGTGCGTGCGAGCTACGTAGTGCAGTGCAGTACAGTACAGTACAGTACAGTACAGTACTCGAGTACTCTATAGCGTCCACGCAATGCGCCGATAACATCCCACCCACCACTTCTCCCTCCTCCCTCTCCCCTCCAGTTCCTCCTATAACGACAGCGAGGGATCTTTTCCCGCTGGTCGCCAACTGCCAACTGCCAACTGCCAACCTCGACACGATGGGCAATCTCTGCGGCAAAGAGTCTTCAGATCAAGACCCCTTCGCGCAGCCCGGCCGCACCCTCGCCTCCGCCCCCGCGGCTGCCCGCAATCCCACCGCACGAGTGCCAAAGAAGGTCGGCGGGCCTCCACGAACACTGGGTTCTGCATCTTCAAATCAACAGCAGAATCAACAGCAGAGCTCGTCACAGCAACATGATGCGCGGATGAACGCCGCCGAAGCCGCCAAGGTACGTACCTACGGTAACTCTCTACGCACTTGCTCTAGGCTCTAGGCCCCGAGCAACGATCAATAACTCCGGGAGCTAAGTGTGTGTGTGTACACTTGCCAAAACATCCCGTCGAACCATGGAAACAAAACGGTGGCAGCCAGGCACACACACACACACAACCCTTAGCTCCGGCTGCTTTGGAGTCATACCCTAAGCCAACAGCGCCCGGTGATGGAATATGAGCAATGAGAGCTGTGGATCTGATCTAGTCAGGCTAACACAACCCCCGATTTAAACAGGCGCGAGCAAAAGCAGCGGGCAAGCCAAAGGGCAAACTGAGCAGCCAATTGCAGGACCAGAAGAAGCAGACCCAATCAGCTACACTGGATGCCGCGAGTAGAGATACGCGGCTGATGAGAGATGCAGATGCGGCGGCGGAGACGAGGGCCTACAACTGACGTGTGGTAGTCTGAGCATTGGCAAGACCTTTGTACATAAGGGGGGGTGAATCGGATGATTTTAAACGGCGGGGGGTTTGATATTACGAATTGGATTGGATGATTATGATTACGTTATAGGCATATGTGATTTGGCATTTGGAATTTGGGCATTTGGCATTTTACATTCTGGTTCCGAAAACAGGAACGCCTAGATTATACGCACTATACAACATTGTATCTGCCACTGGCCGGCGCTCTGCCTTCGGCATCTGCCGCTGCCATTGTGCCTTCTTTCAGCAATCTCATTAGCTCCCTCATGGCATTGGTGACGACCACCTCCGTGTCCCCCTCGACCAAGATATACAACTTCGGGTCTCCTCCAGGCTGCACATCTTTACCCGTTGGGTAGAAGCTTCCCTTGGTTGTAATTGACGTACCAGTCGCTTCAAGAATCTTAGCCACATTGGTCCGGTTCGTAACTGCCCACCTTGCCTTCTGAGGGAAGTCGTTGATCTCCAGCGTGGCATGGAAGGCGCCTGCGTCTGGGCCTTTGTTATCGATCGGCACACCCGAGCGTAACTGGCCAGTCTTGTTGAGGCGTGCGTTGATAGCGTCGATGGCAGAGGTAACCTTATCCAGGGGGTTCTTGGATCCACCAGCTCCTGAAGTCGCGGGCTCAGTGCGATGGACTGTGATCTTGCCATCCAAATCAATGCCCTTAGGCACACCGACAAGTTGTGGTGTCGGAGCTGTAGCTGCAGGCTGGACCACGGAGGCAGCCTTGAGAACGACGTCATCATCGGCCTTATCATCCTTCTCCTCCTCATCGTCCCCATCCGTTTTGTGGGTCTTCCGCTCACGAGCCCTCGCCGCGTCGCGCTCTTGATCGAGACGTTCCAGGCCTTTGCCGCCGAAGCCAGAGCTGTCCTTCATCTTACCACTCTTGACTTTGTCACGGAAGGACTTGCGCATCTCATTGAGACGCTCAGGTACAGGCTGACCAGACTGCTCGAGGGCTTTAGCTATTCCAACCGAGAACTGTTCTTGGTCTTCGGTAACGAATGTAACTGCGGTACCCGTGTTGCCTGCTCTGCCAGTGCGGCCGGCCCTGTGGACGTAGTCCTCCAAGTGATTTGGCGCGTCAAAATTGACAACTAGTTTGAGTTGCTTCACGTCCAAACCCCGAGCAGCAACCGAGGTAGCAATCATGATTGGTATAACTCCAGCTTTAAAGTCATCAATAGTCGAATCTCGATCGATCTGGTCCTTCCCACCATGAATTGACATGCAGGGGTAGCCTTTCCGCATTAAATCTTTAAGAAGGTCATCTGCTTTCTCCTGCCGGTCTACGAAGATGAGAGTACGGGCATCTTCATCCTTATCGTAGAGTTCTCCAAGCAGTTCCAGCAGTCGATGGAACTTGTCCTTCTCCTCGCGGACCTCAACAATCTGCGTGATCTCGGGCGCAACAACACTTCTTCCGCCTACAGTTATTTCAACTGGTGACTGAAGGGTCTTCTTAGCTAATGCATCCATAATGCGAGGCATCGTAGCTGAGAAAAGGATAGTTTGTCTGTCGGGCCGAATATTTGCAAATATCTTCATCACCTGGGGCTCGAAGCCCATATCGAACATACGATCTGCTTCGTCCAAAACGACGTAGGTCACCCGTCGCAGGTTGGTAACTCTGCCAGAGTTGGCGGCCAACAGATCGATCATTCGACCAGGCGTGCAAACAATGATCTCGGCGCCCCTTTTTAAGTCCGCGATTTGATCTTTAATGGGAGCTCCACCGTAGGCACAGACTGCCCGGAGACCCATAGCCTTCAGAAAAGGTTTGCATTCTTTATGGATTTGGGTTGCAAGCTCTCGTGTCGGAGTCATGATCAGGCCGATAGGACCATCAGAACTTTCCAAGGGTGGCTGATCACGAATATGACGGAACATTGGTAGAAGGAATGCAATGGTCTTGCCCGATCCGGTCTTGGCCACACCTATAACATCCCTACCAGACATGATTGCAGGAATTGCTTGCATCTGGATTGCGGTAGGCCCTTCGTATCCCAGCTTGCGAATTACCTCGAGCGTTTGAACATTCAGACCACAGTGAGACCATTTCTGCACAGGTTTGGGGACATCTTTGCCGGCTACCTTGATTCCATCAAGTTCAAGGCGTAGGTCGGCAAGCTCTTCCGGTGTCATTTCGGCCAGTTCAGCAGGTTCGGCGTAGAAGTTCTTCCGGAACGGCTCGAGATCCATTTTAGAGAAGTTGACGGTCGGCAAATCCTTTTTCTTTCTAGCTTTACTCGCCATTGCGAGAATATCATCTGGGTCGGCTTCGATGGTGTTTAAATCCACATCGTCGTCACCAAATAATGCTTCTGGTTCTTGCCGTTTGTTTTTTTTCTTACTGAAGTTGCCATCATGCTTTGGAGCAGCAAACGGATCTCCAATTTCCTCCATAAACGCATCAAGAGGATCGATCTCTTCGTCGTGCTCCGTAGATGGGGGCTCGGCTTGCGTAGTACCGGCATCCTCCATTCTTACATCTTCAGATCCGTCTAATGCAGTCTCGGTTGCCTCTCGATTTATCTCAGGCGCACCGTTTGCCAAACTCTGCTCCTGTAACCTCTCCTCCCGTTTTTCCGCAGCAGCCCTCGCGGCAGCAGCAGCCTCTTCTTCAGTGCCAGCAACCTCCATATCAACGTCATCATCCTCCTCACCTTCGACACCGTTAGCGAGCGCAGCATCATCATCTTCAGTGTTTGCCAGAGGGAGGGTTGGTAGCTTTTCTAACTTCTTCCTTCCTTCCTCGTCTTCGCCAAAGTCAAAGTTTCGTTTAGTTGCCTTTTCGTTCTCGGTGGCGGACTTAGTGTTTAATCCGAAAGCACTTAGGTTTGCTCTAGCTTTAGGCAACGCTGATGCTGTAGTATACTTGTTAGCTTGTGAACCAGTATTGGACTTTATTGACGAGGACATACCATTGGAATTGCTGTTGAAAGCTGTAGGCTTCTTGTCAGCTTGTAACCCTTTCACCGAAGAAGGTAAGGTAGCGGACGCTTTTGTCAATTCTTTCAAAGGTAAATCCTTTCCCATCGCATTCGCATTGTTAGAGCTCGCCACGGCCTTCTTCGCAATTGCTTTTGGATCGAACTTCCCAGCGTAAGGGGCTGGAGAAGCGGCAGTTGTCGGAGTCCCTGGCGATGCTGGTGATACTACGGCCGGAGATCCATTGGCTTTCTGGTCTATGTCATCTAGAAGCTTTCGCGTTCCGCCTGCCGCAAGTTCTTTCTCCTTACGCTCCTTGTCTTCTGCTATCTTCTTCTTCCACGCCTCCAGCTTTGCTAACCTTTCTGCCTTTTTGTCGGACTCTGTCTGCGCAGCTGGAGCAGCAGACTTCGGTGGCTGGGCAACATCGTTAGTCTCTTGTCCAATGTTGGGCCGGGAGTGCATGCTAACCTCATTATCCTTGGTGGTTTCGGGTCTGCTTGGAGGTTTTCCACGAGAATCGCCTCCTCTACTACGGGGCACCGAGTCAGTAGAGTCCTCCCGGCGCCGTCGTGCCCTATCATAAGAATCGTCTCGCCTATCACGATAATCCCGCTCTCGACTCCTGCGACGCCGCCCGTCCGGGGATCGGTCCCTCTCGCCGTATCTGTCTCTGCGCTCTCGCGAGCGATCTCTTCTGGAGGAGCGGTAATAATCATCGTCCCTACGGTCTATTGATCGGTCTCTTCGGCGGTGTACGTCTCGTTCCCGGCGGTGGCGCTGAAAATGGGGGTCATGAGTCCAGGCTCTACCATCACTTTGGGGAGGGGGAAATCTCACATCTAAACTCCGCGAACGAGTTCGCCGCCGCGGCCCTCGCACATCAGGGCGACGGTCGCGCTCCCGGTCCCGTCTAATATCATCATCCCTCCTAAGCCGTTTCGAGGAGTGCTGGCTTCCTGCTGGCGATGGTGAGCGAGAGTCCCTGTGGCGAACCATGTTTGCCTCAGCTAATGGCAGAAATACTTTCTGACAGGAATTAGATGCGGCAACGTGATCTAGCAAGCCACCTTCAACTGGTGACAACCGTTTTGAGATCGACGGCGTTTTATGTTTCCCTTGAGATTCCAGTGGGGTTGGGTGTAGGAGGCGTTGAAAGTCCTCGAGGTCACATCAAATAAACCATATTGGGCAGCCTTGGCAGCCCTACGATAAGTGATGCACTAGTCTCAACAGAGTTAGCCTCAGACCGCGTCTACGCCCCCGGCGTCTACAGCTCCAAGCAGGCCACCTGCAGGTAAATAAGCGACCAAGCTCCCTCGCGTGTCATAAAACGAAGGGGTTGGTCTTCATCTGCTGTTGGTGGCTGTCAATCATCAGCTTCATTCCCCTCCAATTGAACCCCTCATAACCTTCCTGTGCCTCTGCTACATCAAGGACTCCCCCTCAACTGTGCCTCCTCTATTGTCTGACCATGTTATCCAGCATCGGACGAGCCGCCCTCAAGCGGTCAGGAGCTGGCGCCGGAGCGTGTCAGGTGTCAACAAACAGAGTCGCCCAGCACGCCCGGCTTCTTCGAATCACCAATTCCCCCCAAGGCGCGAACAACCTCCCTGGACAAGATCAGCTCGCCTTTCAGTTTCTACGATGCTATGCGACCGCTACAAAGGTAGCCACCAAGGCCCCTTCAAAGACCACGAAATCTAAGAGCGCCGGATCAACGACCAAGGCAAAGAAGCCCGCGAAGAAAGTTGCTAAGAAGCCCAAAGCGGTCAAAAAGCCCGCGAAGAAGGTCCTCACGGACAAGCAACGGACAGCGGCTTCTATCAGAGACCTCAAGGCCAAGGCTCTCACCCCTCCGCCCAACAAACCGTCCACTGTCTGGCAACTTATTTTCCAGGAGTCTATGAAATCAAAAACTAGAGAAGGAGGTATTAGCGACACCGCGAGGGAAGCTGCTGCCAAGTATAAATCACTGTCGCCTGCAGAGTTGGAGGTAAGCTGGCCGTTCAGAGATCCCGCCAATTGCTAATAGATAAATGTCCAGACCTATAATCATAAAGCCAACCAGAACAAGCTTGAGAACGAGGCGGCCTTGAAGAAATGGGTTGAAACACACACCCCGGAGGAGATCAGAATTGCGAACAATGCGCGCACATTGTTGAAAAGGAAACTCGAGAAACCAAACCGCTTCACTCTCATTTCAGATCCCCGTATGCCAAAGAGACCAATCAACCCGTACCTGCTCTATGTGAGGGACAAAATGACGTCTGGAGATTTCAAGGGTATCAAAACTAGTGAGGCTGTCACCTTGATATCAAATGAATGGAGGGCTTTGTCGCCTAGTCAAAAGAAAGTTAGTATATTGATATCTATTTGATATCCTAAGCTAACACCTCTAGCCCTACGAGGACCGCGCACTGGTGGACGCGGACCGCTACGCGAGGGAATTCAAAACTGCCTTCCATCGCGATCCCCCCTCGGTGGTTGCACTCGAAAACAAGGCCGCAGCATAGTCAGGATACCGTGTACGTTGCCATGTGCTCAAGTGTTTCCTTTCCGGGCGAGGAGGTTTTGGTGGGGTGTCGACTGATGGGTACTGCGTATTAACCCTTCGGGTGCTGCTCACGCGGGGAAGGCGTTCTGTATCTCATTCCCTCGGCGGGTTTTGTAAGCACAGTTGATGTGCAGCGCGTTTCGCTCTTTGCTAAGGAATTTCTTTGATGTGCTGTTATGGATGCCATGGCTAGATCCTAGCCTCGATTGATAATGACGGCGAAAGTACCCCCTGTGTATACCTTATTTTGTCCTATTAAGCCTTTACATGAATTGTCTATGCCTAGCAACTAGATCATGTTTGAGCCATTGATTGTAGGAAAGGAGAAGAGCTGGTGCTTTCTTAGGTATATTCCCCTTACAAAGTTTTAGTACATAGCTACCTAGGCAGATATGAATTGTTGCCCCCCGCCTACTGAATATATGCCGGTTTCAGCCAGCCCACAGCAAGGAAATGTAGCAAGAGCAAGATGAATAAAATGTATTGTGTTGCAGATATAAAAGAAATGCACTTTCTAGCCTACCGCAAGGGCATTAGGACTATTCTACCTCTCTATCTATCTGGGTAGGTAGGTAAAATGAGTTGCCTTTTCATATCAGCAAGGGTGGAAATATGGTTAGGTTGAATGTTATAATGGATGGTCCACTATAAAGGCATATTACCTGTGCAGTAATCATCGGGAGTACAGGCAGCTACTCAACTCTTGACCATAGCGCCACCAAATAGGGACGTCTTAGCCGCGGATGCTCCTTCTATTGGTTTAATTTGCACTCTCTACGTTACTCATGATTATTTCCAATTAACCCATTCATAAACACCACTAACCTAAAACAACGCATATTATTGCTCATACTCTCACACATGCGAGCCTTAAGACCTCTCATCAACACAGGTTTTTACTATTGGCTATTCTCATGTTACACAACACGCCATAAGATATTTTAATAACATTTCAAAATTGGCATCGATGTCTCCCGTCATCTATCCTCAATAGCGTTCGTTTCTACATTAACATTCAAAAACTCTCAAAAACATTTCCCCCGTAGAATACCCCAACCAGCGCCAAATAGTATCCCGCCAGCATTTCCCTTTTCTCTTGTGTATCCCCTTTGCAAAAACTAGCGCCTTTCGAATTCATTTTCCATATGATTTTCGGCAATTGATCTTCGTTCTCCCATATTAAGCAATTCGATATTATCCTGCTAGCACGGTTAATATTAGCTAGACGGCATTTCCGTTCTCTCCAGCTTCACCCACATCATTGGTCGCCCGTCGCTCTGGCCCGGACTCCAGGTCTACCTCGGGGTCTAAAACACCACCCGAGCGCCTGTTGGTCCCAGCATAGCTTCCTACTCCAATTCCCGCCCAGAAACTCCGATCCCTGCTTCGTGGGCCCCATGCCCACCCTGCGCCTTGACCAATCGGCAAATGATAGTATCTGAATGCGAAGATTGCGCAGACTAAGCCAATAAAATATCCGAATAAGATATCGAATCCATGGTGCCTGAAATCAGAATAGCGGGTGGATGAGATATAGATCGAAGCGAACCAGGGAATTATAGCGACGGCCAGGAGATAAACTGGCGGTGCTGCAGCTTCGTTGCGGGCGGCAATAAAAGCTGCATTGTGGCCGGAGGGGTGTTCTGCTTGGTCGCTGGATGAGGATAGCGTGCGCTTCTCTACTGGCCTGATGATGCCAGAGCTACCCGCAGCGATTCTTTGGGCGTGTGAAGGGAAGGGAGAGAGGTAGGATCGGTCGTCGGAGTAGGCTCGAGGGCTGAGGAAGGGAATGGTGATGGCGAGCTTTGACGCCAGGAAGAGGCTGAGGTATATCAATCCAGCAGCAGCGAATGATGAATGGCCCGATGGGTAGCTACGGAATCCGTCGTCTAGTTCGGCCTTGTCTGGGTTTGTGCAGATAGCCGCGGTGACCAAGTTGAAGCCTGCATGAGTCGAGTTGACCCCTCCTGTTGCATACAAGGCGATATTGGCCAGGTCTGGACGACATCGAGATATCAAGTCTGGTCGGGGTTTTCCAAACAGGTTCTTCATGCCATTGGTGATGAGGAACGCGGATGCAAGTGACAGGGCAAGCCCGAGCCACCCCATATGCCATTCCCAAAGCTTTCTCTTCCAGATCAGGTTCTTTGGCGTTCCTTTTGGCACCGCTGGGCCTGGCACCAGTATAAGGGCGACCAGGAAGATGATGACCGCTGGTACCGCAAAACAGACGATGCCCGCCAGCACCATCGGCACCTTCTCCTTGTGGACAAAGGGGTAGCTGATTTCGGGGTTGGAGAGGGAAAAGGGTCGCTTGTTGGGCGTGATGATCGAAAGAGCTGCCCCGATTCCTGCAGCGCAGATTAAAATCAGCCAGTCGAAAGCGTAGCTGAGGACCAGCGCAGTCGATATTCGGCCAGGATTGGCGCGAGAGCGCATGTTGTACCGCATCGTTGAGAGCAGCGTCGGCGGCTAGGGGTGAGTATCGTAGTTCGTGAAGGGCGCAAAATATGATGAGGGTGCTGCGCAACAGCACATAGAGGGGATTGAGGATGAGAAAGGGAAGACGAAGCTAAGAGGGAGAAGCAATAAGCATTTTGTGTCGGTTCTTGGGCGCTCCTCTTGGGTGCGAGCTGTGGTGAGACAAAGACGCGCTGGGCAATACGTGGATGGTGGATGGCTGAGCCCGGGGCTAGATCTACGGATCACTCCGTCCGCCAGTACAGTGAAGTGCCTTGGTCCAGCAGTCCAGTAGCACTCTCGGTGGTGCTTCAACGGGCTTTGCCGGGCCTTGCTTGGCCAGTCGCGGTAAGGATCTGTACTCGTCGCACACAGCCGCCGTGGGCCTAGCATGACGGGTCGGACGGGGGTCGTAAAGCTTGAGTGAGCAGAATTTAGATTGTCTAACACTGGTGAAATACCGAGCCAAATATAGCGGGTTCGCTCTGAGTACTGTACTGTACTTGACCCAGGCACTCTATTTGGGGCAAGCGGCGGAGTGCATCGCTCGAAGCAGACTAGTGGGCCTTCAGCTGTCACAACTGCCGCGCGGCTGTGGCACGGACGCCAAGTTCGATGTCCCGATTCCCGATTCCCGAACGACGCTCCGCTGCTGGACGCTGGAGTCTGGACGGAATGCTCCGCAGGCAGATGAAAGGAGACAAGGAGCACGTGCTGGTTCATGCACTCCTGATTGACGCATCTCTCTCACTAAGAACAAAATTTAACAAATAAAGACAGCCCCGGAACCAAATACTTTGCAACATTACTCGAGTACTTCGGCAATTGCGTTAGCTCGAGATATACTAAACATCTCGGACGTTATTCCCGCCTAGGTACATAGGTACCTGCCTTGCCTTGGTGCCCACTGGACCTACTCCGTCGACAGGCAGGCGAAAGGGTTATAAACTTTCACATCTCAAAATAACAGTTTCATCCTCCTTGGTTGCTTATAAGGATATATTTTTCTCCCACCTATTTTAAAAGCAAAGGCAGCGCTCAGCTCACGTGCGGGTTTCACCACTGCTCGTCTATGTGCTATCGGATTAAATACCCACAGCAGGCGATGTTGGAGTTGGAGTTGGGTTATGTTGTTGGCACTTGGGGCTTCGTGTTTTGGGCTTAGATCTAGATCCTTCCAGTCTATCCTTGTTATATTACAACTAACATAGCGGTCGGCGATGAAGAGAGAAAACAGTGCCGGTGCGAATATTGGATTTTGGATTTTGAGCTGAAAGGTTGGTTAGGGTTGCCGAGGCTCAGCGCCGTACCAACCGCCAAACCTGTTCCAACGAGATCTCACCCAATCTCGTTGAACCAACACTCCACCTTCCACGTGCAAAACACGTTCGCAGCACGTTTGGAAAATCGCGATGTGCAACAAAAGCTCATGTTGGCAAATCTAATGCATTCTGGTAATGTATGCAGTATTGTTGGTCCTCGGGCTTCTCATGTTGCGATTTTTCTTTCAAGACCATAAGACTTGTCACGACACCAAGGACCCTTTATACCGTCCTAGGGACATTCTATATTGGGCTCTTATTACTCCGTACGTCGATACATGGGTTATTGCATGAAGGATTTATCCCTTGACAGGCACTCGATTAAGCATACACCAAAACATCGATCAGGCCAGCGATAGCCAATCAGCAAACATATGATTCTGCCTCGAAGTCGAGACCCGCAGCGCTACAACCCGGTTGCGCTACTACTCGAGTATTGCGAGGCTCCATTCGAGCCTCCGCCGTCCCGAAAACCAAAGCCTACTATATCTCAGCGGTCGGTTCAAGTGCCAATTATCGTTCGCCGATCCACTTGGGGTCCCCATTGCTCTCTAGTAAGCCTTCAATTCAACTTGCTGGTGGTTTGTTGGACTTTGTAGTCGTTGGTACGACGTCAAAGATCGGGGATTTGCGGGGATATCGCCCACTTGAATGGGTCAGAAAACATACGACTCCTACCTTCTGCTCTCCTGATTCCATAACCACTTTGCCCTAGTGTCATTATCGTTGGTGTTTACAAAAGATGGAGGTTTGACTGCTCCAGAAGTATCAGTATACTACAATTTGCATTCACGTCGTATCTCCTGGCGTGATTTGGTGTCATCTAGTTTTGATACATTTATCATCAAGACTGACTGGCATTCTCCGCAGACCGAACATAATCAAGTGGATTTTCCTCGAGCCCGTCAGGTTAGCCACCGAATAGACACATACTCTCATAGTCCAATATGGCTTTAATAAACCTCGATCGCCTCCACTTCCGTACGCGCCCATTCTTCTCCAACCACTTCACAGCTATTGCGGTCGTAGCCTCTTCCCTCCTCGTCTCTCCCCTCCTTCGATTGGCATATATCGACTACCAAACATGGTATGATCTCGGGCCCGGGGGCTTGCCACGAAATGTACTAGGCTGGCTCATCCAAGCTGCCCTTCGACCTATCGCAAAGGAAACCCTCAGCACAGCCTGCTACAGCGAACCAAAAACAATCGCACAAGCAGGTGTATATTCGCACAAGTCATTCTTAATAGAGGAGGCTGTGCCGGTGCGGACACCGCCGAGACCTGATGTTGGGAATTGGACAGTGCCACAGAGACAGAGGAGTGAGTTTGCGACGGACGAAACGAAAGAGGTAGGGCTAGTTACTTTGCAATAGTTTAATCAACAAGAGTTATGGCTAAGAATCCCACCCTCTAGCACATCCAATCCCACATACAACAGCTAGCACACTCCTCGGCCTCGAACCTACGCCTCGCCCCCTCCCGCCTCGAACGTCACGGCACAGCGCTCTTCCTAACCACGCAACAATTCCCACATCCCGCAGCGCAGAAAACCAAAGGCGAGATCACGCATATGCATGAGATCGATGGGTCATTACATGTGAGTCTAGCGCCGAAGGACGCGCAGTTGGTGATAGAACGGGGATGGGGACAGCGACATCCACTTAGTGGGGGGATCTTATATGCTGGCTATGTGTTTATTTATGCGCCCCGGACGAGCGAGGAGGAAGCGGTTGTCCAGGGGATTTTGGATGCTGGGGTCAAGTTTATGGTGGGTGGGCAGCCGGGTAGTGAGTGAGGAAAGTGGTGATGTTGTTGGATAGCTACCTGATATTCGCAATGCGTGGTTGACCCACCTCAGCGCGGCTATAAAACCTAAGGGTATAGTATGTAGCCCATAGCTATATTTCTTATTCCAGCATGACAACTTGCTTTGCTACTCTCCTCAATTATTGTCGGATTTGGCATTCTTTTTGCTTCTTTTCTTGTTGCTAATTATATATTCATTATCATCGTTAACTAGCTGAGTTTTAACTAACTTAGTGCTACCAATTTGCAAATATACTCTCTTGGTATAGTTCGCCGTGATTGGCACATTAAAATTTCCATATAAGGATGGCCTCGAGACCGCGAAATATACCATTATAGCCTAGGTGATCTTTATAGAAAGAAAATACACCTGACAAATATTGCTTATCTTTTAAAGATATTGATACTCAAATTCGTTGTAAAAAGCCACTAATCCTTCTATGCTTTCCTAGGTATCTAGCTAAACTTGTTGCTTATTATCACTCCTCCTAGTTTATATAGAGCAGTAACAATCGACTGTTCTATCGACCTAATCTGTATAGAGGAAGAGAGTATGCATTTGATGGCTAGGAGTGCCTCTGTCGTCATAATATATGGCATAGCTATAGGAATATTTTATTAGTAGGAACTATACATATTAAGGATAACCCTGATCAGGTGGGTGTCCTTATCTATAGGCGAAAATCACATAGTATCGGGAAATATATAATTATAGCCAAGGTATTCTTATGGAGGGTAATCCGTATAAAGAGGTGTCACTGTAAGAATACTCATAATTTGACCTTGGATACTTGCTAAAAACATCATGCTCAACTTGAAACTGTTAAAAATATAACATGTCATGTTGGGAGTGTGGCTGGGGGCATCAAAGGCGATTGCCACAGGAGTTGTATTAGTTTGTGGTTAGAAGGTGGATAGATAGAGAGGAAGAGGGGAAAATTGGAGTATCTTCTGAATAATGATCCGAAGGAATATTATTCTACCCAGGACTTAATACCCTATATGGCTTTATAGAGGCTGGTCCTCTCCAAAATTTGAACGATGAGGTTTCCGAATAACGTGTAGCTTGAATTCCAACGTGAGGGAAGTGGGGGGGCGACACACTGTGGTCTAGGCAGATAGTATTTTGAATGGGACTTTGAAGCCGTTCTGGTATCAAATCACAAGCAAAAGCGTCTTGAGTAGCGACTTGCATATATATTCACGTATTACTGCACAAAGCAGAAATGATGATGCTGCTGTTCAACGAATAGTTTCTATGCTAGCGGGCCCCAACCCAGCGGAGACAAATACTTGCGCCTTATTTCCATGTCCCAACGCCAGGCAGTGCATAAATCCACATTCCTTCCCTAGCCCGTCATCAAGAAACGAACCACATGTAGCCACACAGGCCATGAAGCCAGACATCGTATGGAATCCAACAGTTAGACTTGGGCGGTCGGGTCCCCAGCTGCCAGCTGCCCATTCTGTAATACCTCCATAACGGCCTCATCTTCAAGTTCTTCCTCCTCCTCTTCTGAATCCCCCGCATCGAGATCCTCCTCATCATCCTTGAATCCGCTCTCAATCTCGAGTTTTCTAAGACGTCGTCGCATGTCGTCTCTCTCTCCATGTTGCCACCTAATTAATGTTGCTGGTGCATGGACCTTGAAACCGTAGATCCGGGGGGTATATCTCTCGTAGCTCTTGGTGGGAATGAGCGCAGGGTAGACCTGGAATATGATATTATGAAAGGAGGTACCGAAATACGCTCCGTCTATTGCTGAATGCCGAGAGGATTTAGGGTTATAGATATCTTCGCATCTCGCACAGTAGAGTTTCACCGCCTTGACGTTCGGATTATCCGATTGCCCCATCGGCAATAAAGGATGTGATTTGCACATCACTCGTGGGCATTTGCCAAAGTCCGCCTTCTTGTACTTCTCGAGCTACAGCATGGTTTAGTTTTTATCTTGAACCGTGCTGTGAAAATGGTGCTACATACCATTTTTGCTAGACCTCTTGTGGTGACAATATATCTAGCGTGGACAAGTCCGTACAGATGCCTGGCTGACTTCTCTATCGTTTCTCGCATCTCATCGTCACAGTCCAGATCAAACACATCAGTGACTAGGTCGAGCGCATATTGATAGTATTGCACTTCGGTATTCAACCCAGTGAGGTTAAACCTATCAGTAAGATAGTCCTCGTCGATTTCGCAGAAGTATTCATTGCCTCGGGAGGAGATAAACTGGGAAGAAAAGGCATTAGTAAGTCTGTAACTTAAAGCTGAGATATAAAATATGCGTATAGCTAAGGCATGCAAGCTCCCAGAAGTTCCGATTATAAGACCTGAGCCGCCTTGCAGATTTTGGAGGACTCAAGGGGATCGAGGTTCTTGTAATTTGGAGTGCGAAATCAGGTGAACCTGTTTTGATATTCTAGCCATGTGCGGGACTGCCGTCCGTTTCGAAATGCCTCAAGCGATCTATTGATATATCGTAGGAATTCACCAACGGCGCTAGCTCCAACAAACGGTTGATAGGGGTGTGTGGGTGTGTAGGTGCGCGTGGATAACGGCAGAAAGCAGATTATTCACACTCAAGTGCAAGCATGATCAATCTAAGTTCTCAAACATCCTCCCACGGCCGGCGTTCTTATAGTCGACGAGGGACCAGATCGGCGGCAATTAGCAGCGAGATATTCCCGTGTATTCGTGTCTGACAGGTGGGCAGTAAAGCGGATATCGGAATCGAGGTCAAGAGTGGTAGGTAGTACATTGTATCGAGTGTGGTGGGCGCAGAGGCGAGATATCTCGGGCGATCGAAGGGGCGATCGTGTAGTCTTGTCGCACTGGCTCGCTGGTCTCCCGTATCATTCTGGGAGCTGCAATAGTTCCATGCCCATCCACTTGAACTGGCAGAGTGCGCGCCGTCCGAAGTTGAAATGAAAGTATCCCACATACCCAGTCCCTCCAGTAACTAGTGTAGTCACTGTCCGTTTCACTGTTGAAATCATCCATGGTGCACGCTGCCCTTTAGCAAGTGCTCAGGTAGCACTTGCTAGGTGTATCGGCAACGTTGTTCGTTGGGAGCGTCGAAAGAATCCCGAGGCTGGCGGAGTTATGTTATTTCGATGATGAGGCTTTGCGCAAGAAGCGAAGCACAAGAGTCGATGAGGGGCAACTTGTGCGCCTTTGATATTAGGCCAAGACCATCTTGCGACCCCCTTTTTCCTACCCCTTTAAATGTCACATCACACAATTCAAACGGCCACTAATTGGGATATGTGGATGGTAGCTCATAAAGCCCTTGCTCAGTGAATGGTTTAGGAGTTTATAATATGCTTAATACTGAGAAACATGCAGGATCTACTTCCTCTAAACCAACATATTGCAATTTGCACTCTCGTGATAATATCTACTAGTGATCAGAAGCTCTACGATCAAACGAGTTATATGCAGTGTGTTATTCAATGTCCAACCCAGTTAACACCTAGCGCCAACCCATGCAACAACAGCTAAATGTCTACTGCGATGTTTCGCCATTGCGAAGAGTGAAATAATCGGGGGAACCGCCCCGTCCTAAACTTCGAGGACTACGGCTACCACTACTTGAGCGGTCATCTTGGTCACTGCCATGATTTCCATTCAGGCTTTGGAAGGCACCCCTCCCGGGCCGTGGGACTTTTAGCCTTGAGCCCTCCAACATGAAGCTATTCGGTTCGCGGGTCTCTCCCGGGCTTCGAAGACCTACCATCTCCAATGCCTCCCTCAGCGTATCCCCGCTCTCATCCAAGGCTGTCAAGAAACGCGCCAGTTCTTTACATAATTCCCAGTCACCCTCATCCTTGGCCCTCGAGAGCAAATGTACGAGTTCCTCAGAGCTTGAACTTAGTTCCTCAAAGGTGTGCAAAATGAGGAGATACCCGCCCGCTGTTTTCAATGAACCCCTTTGCAACGATTGTTCGAAGAGCTCCTGTGGAGGGGGTAGATACGTAAAAAGGGTCCGCCAAGATCGCACCTCAGTCTTGCGAGTGCATTGTACGACAATGTCAAGATACTGAGGAAAGGAAGATAAAAATGACAACACGCCGGGTAAGAGAGCAGTCTCTGATGGAGGGGGGTTGTCAACCTCTTCGTCGAGAACGTTATGAAGTAAGACTTCGAGAGAGTGCGCAAAGTATTCTAGGTGTCGGTACTGATGAGCAAGATGTAGCGCTGCGGATGAATTAAACCTCGAGAGATGAAACCGGAGAACCTGAGGAATGAAGAGATGAGTCTAGCAAAGTGTCAATATAAATTCCGAAGATCATGAGAATGATAGACATACCCGTATCGTGAATTTGAAAAAGGCAAAATTCACGTCGCGACGTTGAATGAGGTCGGGTTCCAGACCGAGGATGATTCCTTTTCCAAGCAAGACTGATAAAGGATAGAAGTCTGTAGAGATTGAGACCATGGGGGGCAATTCTCGGGCCAATTCAGAAGGAGCCGATTGAAGAACATCGTGGACGTCTGTCCACACCCTCATCTCGTTACCGTCGAATATCCAGAGGGAATCTCGAAGCCCAGGACCTTCGTCTGTGCCAATTCCGTCGTCATCGAAACCCGCCAAAGCACCCGAAGCCCGCAGAGAATTTGCAGAAGGTACATCTCTCATAAGGGTATAATATTCCACGTTTTGGGCAATGACACGCATATCGTATTTGAGCCTGCCTTCTTCATTGAGCGACGGCTGGAGAAGAACGAGTTTGCCATCAACAAGGAAAAGCACTGTGGCCACTGCAACATCTTGCGATGGATCACCATTAAGCAGTTGTTCATCCGGCAATATCCAGCTTAACCCTCTTACTCGCGCAGGTGATCGCACAATACCATGAAAGGCAATTTGACCAACTTGAACGAGCTTGACAGAGCTAGAAGCGGCGGTGATGATGTAGTGATATAATAGATTGTCGTATGTGTAAACGAGTAATGAGTCCTCGCCAGAAGGGGCGATGAGGACGATGGGGCTTGGAAGTGCCTGAGAATGGAGAACCAGAGAATTATCCAGGGCAGCTTCCCGGGAGTATAAGCGTAGCTCGAATGACTCGCCGGCCTCAACAGCTGCGACAAGGATATGCTGATACCAGCACATCCCCCCTCGTACCTGGAACTCGTTCTCCATGTTCTCGTTGACGAAAGTTTTCCATCTACCGCTATTAATACTATAATGTGCTAACCCACGACGGCCTGCAACTGCAACATATCTGCCGTCAGCAGAGATGACAGAGCATCGTATAGGCCATTGATCCACAAGATAGCTTGAGGGAATCTCTGCGGTGTGCCATAAGGAGGATTCCGCAGATATGGTTGTTAAATCAGGCAAATCATATCCACGATAGACCATGACGTTCGATGTTGTTTGAAGCAGCGCTCGAGAAATATTCGACGAGGTGTAGCATCCTGTGACGGCGCTTCGGGCCATCTCCAATGTCCATATGCGGTCATCTTGATTGCCAATCATAATAATTTCTAAACCTCCTCCAAGCCAAGTAGCTTCCTTTACACCATCCAGCCAGCCTTCCTCGTGGTCCTCTGAAATGTTCCTGTCGGCACCGAAACTTGTCGCTCCTGGTTTGCCAAACACGCTCCACGTGGCCCAGCCCTTTTCATATCCAGCAAAGAGGCAGTACCCATCTGGAGAATATGCTAAACATGTCAGGTCACCCGAAGAGTCCTTCGACACCGAGAGTCTGTGGACATGTGATGCTGGAATGTTGCCGACGTAGTCCCTAGCTGTATAAACTTGGATAGTGCCGTCAGAACAACCAATGGCTATTAGAGAAAACCTAGCATTGATATATGCTTTGCTCGCATGGAACGCAGAAGACTGAGGACTATGGAAACAGTAGCCCCTGAAGAGTTTTTGAGGGCCATCGGCAACTCTAGATACGGGATGGCGTTGTACGGCATAAGCCTTTCCGTCGCTTGTTATCCAACAAGATATATTCATTGGCCTATCATGGATCATTTCCGTGACGCTTACTTTCTTTGGCAACCATTCCATACGACTGAAAAGCTCTGTGCTGGTCTGATTCCCAGCGGTATCTGGCGTCCATCTGATGCATTGTACTGCAGCTGGTTTCTGAGTTGCGACAACAAGCTCCTCATCAAGTGCCAATGCCATCCCAATCCCAGCATCAACTTTTATAACCATCCGAAAACGCACACTCACTTCCCGGACTCCGCCTCCCTCCCCCGGACCCCATAAGATTCTGTCACCTCCCTGACTTCTTGCTCCGCCGAAATTGCTCTGTCTGCGTGTCTGGATGCTAGTATGATTGGTAAAATGTGGCCTGTAAACTCGAGCATCCGGGTCTGTAGCCAATGTATATGTAATTAGATAGCCGTGTGTTGTTTGAACGACGAAGATGGCCGAGTCCGGTCGTACGAGGAGGGAAACGTTTGAACCATAAGTGCTAAGGGATCTGTTGGAGCGTACAACTACTGCTAAGATAGCAGTCGGCTATGAATATAAATTAGTCGACATCTATATCGCATTTCCAAACCAGCTTACCTTTGTTTGCCATATCGTCAACGACGTTGCAGTGATGACAGCGAAGAGGTGCCCAGTGCGTGAAATGCGCAGGGCAAGCAGAGGCTGCTTATCTGCAGACTTGCAATATGAGGTATCCTGTGGAGGCAATCCCGTAGACGCGCCATTCTGAGAGTCCTGTTCAACAGGCTTGATACCAGGAGTTATTGGGGTGATAGGCGTTATAGGCGTTGACGCCGGAGTGTCAAGGTCATCATCCAGTCTTCCTCCTGAGACAGTACTTGGAACATCCAGCAGTGATCCGCTACCCTCAGTTGTCTCGCGCGATTCGGCATCGTCGTCGAATGCAAATATCCGGTCTGTCCTTGCCTTACTATTGTTCGCGGCGTATATTCGGGGAGCTCCAATGGCCCAGTACATGGCTGCGCAATGCCGTTCGATGCCTCATTCGTATGGTGGCATGCCCGCGAAGTGGCACGGCAATGGCGCTTGAGAATGTTTGAACATTCAAAGCATCGTGGCCTAAATATCAATTGCTCTTAAGATTCAAGACATTGGGAGTTCCCCTGCAAGGACGTCGTCGGAGACAAGCGAATCACGGCCTTGGAACAAGCGAATGTCTGGAGGAACAAGACCCTTGAGACCAGCCCTCCTTGTTGCATGCTGGTTTGATTCACGCCTACTGTACAGTACCCAAAGCTTTAGTACATCATTGAGCTCTAAAGACATCCTAATTCTTTTGTTTGTGGTATTGCCATTCTTGACTCTGACGCAATTATATAAGGCCTTCGCCACGTCCTGAAGGCTTCGACCGACACCCTCGAGGGATCTATACTTCACGTCTACCCGCCCCTGATGGCACCCATCCGCCAGCGCCAGAGCATTTCCAAAGAAAAGTTTGGTGTCTACCTTAGTTCCCTCAAGACAACAACCTATCACGATCCATCATCACGTGGAGCTGGCTCTCATGGGTATGTTGCTACCCGTCCTGCAGTTCTGTGTTTGAAGTCCGACTTTGCGGCTTGGCTTTGCCTTTTTGCGTTTGAAATAAAGCGGGCCGTTGGAAGCTTTTATCATTGTTTCATTTTCTAATGCTACTACTTGGGACTCTTGGGAATTTTAACATCCCGTTTACTATTGGGATATCTAAATATGCCCAACACTGAGTCTGATTTCTCTACCACCACCTACAATAAAAAATATCCTCCGCCGGAATTGTTAAATGTTATAGATATATATACTAATCCCGAAAGTAGCTTAAGGTCTATTGCTTGGAATCCATTGGGCACCCTGATTGCTGCTGGCTCTGCAGATAGAACATTACGTGTGTAAGTTTGGCGATCCCACCTCTCTAAGTACCGTAAGGAATATATATTGATAGTCTCACAGTTGGAATCCAGACAGACCAAATGTGAAGTATTCGACGGAGCTTAAAGGCCATGCTGCTGGAATCGAGAAGGTGGCTTTTAATCCGGTGAAAGACGCCGAATTGTGTAGTGTCTCTAGCGATGGTGTTGTCAAGTTTTGGGATGTGAGGACGAAAGCGGTCATTAATGAGATTAAGGGCCTTGGTGATGCATTTACATTAGCATGGAGCCCTGATGGCGAGAGTCTCGTGGTTGGAAATAAGGTATGTGCCTCACTCCAGCGTTGAATGCCGTGCAAGTCTTGCGATTTCGTGGCTGAGTTACACGACGCCTTATATTATACACTGTGCTTACTGACTATCTTTAGGCCGACAATATCTATATCCTGTCTCCAACGCAGACGACACCGATTGCTTCTTATCAACAACCTGTGCAGACTAATCAGATCTGTTTCTGTCACAGCGGCAAAAAGATTTTCCTGACGACAGGCGAAGGGAGAGTCAAGGTTCTCTCTTATCCCGACTTCAAGCCCATCCTTTGGACGAGCCACGATCCCACTCTACCGTTTACCCTAAACGGGCACACCTCCGCATGCCTCACCGTCGAGCTGCAACCCACCGGACGGTTTCTTGCGACAGGTGGGTCTGATTCCATGATAGCTGTCTGGGATACGGCGGATTGGCATTGCCAGCGGACATTGATCGACATGGTGGGCCCTGTGAGAAGTATAAGTTTCAGCTACGATGGGAGTTTTATTGTTGGTGGCAGTGACGAAGGCCCCGGGTTGGAAATAGCTCATGGCGAGTCTGGGGATCGTGTACACACTATCAAAACGTCAGGGCCCTGTCCAGTCGTCGCATGGCACCCTAGCCGCTACTCTCTGGCGTATACAGATATGGGTAGTTTGAAGATTGTTGGAGTTGAACCACCAGAGAGAAGATGAAGAATATCAGAGCTCAAATTGCGAGATATCATCGGCATCCATTCCGAGCATCTCTTTACGGAAGAAATTGCCCACAACTAAACATTGAGGGACAGCTTGAAGCCCTACGGGGTATTCCGAAAACCAACCCTTTGAAATACCCCGTAAAAGGAAACCCGCTACCACTCTTTCCCAGCCTGTCGAAGAACGCAGCCCATTAACGGAGCATTCGGGCTTACCTACTCCTTACGTACAAGGGAGCACACGTATGTACCTACCTACCTATCTCCGTATGTACGTAGCATGGATCTTATTAGCAGTGGACTCACAGAGCACGTGGCCGTCCAATTCAAGTCCTCTCCCCATTTTATAAAGTTTCACCACACTCTGGATGCTTGGTCCTACGAAGTACGTAGATATAAGCCACAAAGCGCCAGACAAAGAGCAGACACTTCAGCCGACAATGTAAACGTCATGCCGCTAATGATTAATCATCAAGTTGCCTCGGCTCTCAAACGGCCACGCCCTATGGCTTTTAAGTGTTAAAGGGCTGTCGCGTCGCTGAAGAACATTGATAGTACATAGATACGACCAGATATGAGCCGGCGTAATATCACCCCGACTCGTCTAAGGAGGGGACTCTTCCCGCTGCCCTGATTGGTAATGTGTGCTCGAGAAGTCCAACCCCCCGTGTTGAGGCTGAGGAGAGCGTGATTTGGGTCGATTTGATTGCTCTGCTATTATTGGGTTTCCTGACAATTCCGCTCTCGAGGCCAACGCGGCAAGGCCACCTGGAGCCACCGTCTGCACAGATTCCGCAGCTTACGGAATCGATCCTGGATGTCGCTGGTGCCTTGCTCTCGAGTCCCAGCTTATTGTCATAGTTACGGCCGGTTTAGCGGGTCCTGTTGTGAAATCAACTTCAGCCCGCATTGTGGTCCTCATGGCGTTCACCTTAATTTGATCACACTATTGCCACACTGCCACCTTGACACTGTCCCTCTGCCACTATCAGATTATTATTATTCTACGCGTGGACGAGAGTATTTGCTGGAGTCGCGCTAGCGCAACCTTCAAAGGACGGTGACTTGTCGCGGCCCTGGACAGGAGGGGATCATTGCGCGTTGCAAACGGTGCCCAAGCTTAAAACTCCTCTTGTACTGTAAATGGTGCGGAAGAGCCAATTCCCTGCATCTTGCGATTCGGAAACGCAATTACGGTCGTCTAGATACGTGCTCAGGCTTACGGGTGTGATTTAGAGCCCAAAGACAAGACTCTTTGTTGAACTGCATCAATTCCATTCTGGTGATTTGCGCCAGTGCACGTAATAATCGCACCTTGAGGGAGTACCTACTACCTACAGTAGTCGTCGAGCGAGCGAGCGGCACGGTATCTTCGACCACTCGCCAAAGCGCTGGCTGGCGTTGGGTATCAGGATATTTCGACTCACCCTCCAGACGGCGTACATCGACTCCAGGAAGGTTCCACGACTCGAAAGGACCGGCTGAGACTTAGACGCGCAAGGCGACTGGATCGCAAAGATGTCCTCCGCTTCAAATACCCCTCCCGAGGACTACTTCAACGACCTCTCCCGCCCCACCGGAAATATTGGTCGAAATAAGCGGAGCAAGACCCCAAGTGGGGATGCGAACACAGCAACTCTTGAAGCTGGGAGCGGAGGAGACTCGACGGTGCCAAAGCCAAAGAGAATAGCCTGCATAATCTGCAGGAAGAGGAAGTTGAAATGTGATGGAACGAAACCAAGCTGTTCGACATGCACCAGATTGGGCCACAGTTGTGCTTATGATGAGGTTCGAAGGAAGTCGGGCCCGAAAAGAGGATATGTGAAGGCATTGGAAGAGAGATTAAGTCAGTCCATCCGAGTAGCCTCTTGATCTTGCTAGATCTAGAGCGTTTGTCTGCCTCCTCACGACTACGGCTAACCCACAACAATAGAACAGGTCGAGACGTTATTAAAAACCCAAGATCCTGTATCTGCCACCACGGAGTCCACCAAAACATCCTTTCCTCGGCCCAGCATTGGTACGGCTAACACCTCTATTCCGGGAGGGGATTTTGGCGTGTCGAATCCTGCAGCAGGCATTGTAGCTGGGGACCAGTGGGGTTTCAATGGCGAATCTCCTCAGCAGCCGCCACTGGACGAGCTGGCATTCTCGGCCGATATAAATATGAGCATGGGCATTGATGGGAGCACTTTTACGTGGGAGATGATCGGACTTGGTCTCGAGGAGCCGCTCCCTCCACAGGACACAATTGATGAATTGTATGTCAAATCTTTAAGTATAAATGGAGGCAACAACTTATATTGGGTTCTAGGCATGCCATCTATTTCGACAAGATCCATCCTTCCGTACCCATGATACATAAATACAGATACCTCGCGGCGATGAACTTGTAAGCATCCTAATTTCCCCGTTGACCGGGTATTCTGGTAGGAATTATTTGGCTGATAACCCAATAGAGCTCCAAGCCAACGACCCCCTGTTGCACTACGCTATGTCATATGGACACTTGCCGCTTCTGTAACTGATAAGTTTTTGGATCTCAAAGATCATTTTTATCGACGATCTCGAAAGTATGTGGAGATGGATTATCTGAAGGGCCATGGAGAGCACATGATATCAGTCGCGCATGCACAGACGCACGCGTTGATCGCCTCCTATGAATTCAAGATGATGTATTTTCCACGGGCATGGATGAGCACTGGGGCAGCCATTCGGTTATGTCAGATGTAAGTTCGTCTCTTGAACAATAGATGTTAAATGCTAACCTGCAAAAGGATGGGTCTGCACAGACTTGATGGAGAAGGTCTCGATGTTAAACAATGCCTCCCCCCGCCTCGGGATTGGGCAGAGCGAGAGGAAAGGAGGAGGACATTCTGGATGGCATTTTGCTCCGACCGTTACGCCAGTATCGGAACTGGTTGGCCGTTGACTATAGATGAGAAGGATATTCTATCACACCTTCCTAGTTCCGAAGAGGCTTTTGAGAATAATAAACCGGAGCGGACGCAAACGTTATCCGACGCTATGGATCCTACAGGGGCTAGTAAGCTCTCGGCATTTGCAGGCGTTGTCGTAATGGCCTGCTTGTTCGGACGAAATCTCATCCATCTGCATCGTCCGGATGCGGATGATCGGGATGATGACTTGAACGGGGAATTCTGGAAGCGCCATAGGCAGATGGACAACATCCTCCTCAATATCTCTCTATCTATGCCATCAAATCTCAAATTGCCTGCTGGTTTGACTAACCCTAACATTGTCTTTACGAATATGAATATCCACACTTCGACAATCTGTTTGCATCAGGCAGCAATATATAAAGCGGACAAAAACCGCCTCCCTTCATCAATTAGCGCAGAGAGCAAAGTACGATGCATCACTGCGGCTAATGAGGTTGCAGGTATCATGCGTTTGATTTCTCATCTTGACTTGTCCTCAGTAAGTAACCGCAAAAATCCCAATACGGAGATAGCTCTAACTGATTCCAGATGAACCCATTCATCTCATTTTGTTTGTACGTTGCGGCCCGAGTTTTCGTTCAATATTTGAAGAGCCGACCGGATGATAGCCAAACCGGTGACTCTTTGCGGTTCTTGCTCTCTGCGATGAATGCCTTGAAGAAGAAGAATCCATTAACAGAATCCTTTTTGGTTCAATTGGACGTGGATCTCGAAGGTCTTGGCATGCGAAACCCTAGGTATAAGTCGGTCTTCGCGTATAGCGAGGATAATGTAAGTACCCCTAAAAAATCAATCCCTTAACAGGACTGTCTAACGCCTTCCTAGCTGGGGATATCTAGTGCAAAGGCACCTATAATAGGAGAGCCACCCTTCGATGGACTGCCACGCCAAGACCGGAACCATTGCACTTTCATGCCTATGGCAGCTCACATCGACCTAGCAGATACTAGTCCCACAACTAATCCAGACCCAGTATCTGAAAGGCCAACGGAGCCTCAGGATCAAACTACTAGAGATGACTCAAATTGGGTGCCCTTTGATCCGAATCCACCAACTGATCAAGGGCAAGAGGTCCAACGAAACATGGCAGGCCTAGTGATTGGCGCGGTCCCAACAAATCGCTATGAGCGTGGCGAGATGACCAGTGGTAGCAGCTATATGACCAGCGAGAGTAGCAATAATGGCGGTGATGTGGTGCTTTCTCCAGCTACCACACAATCAACATCTAACCGGCCAACGCCGAATTCCGCCACACCTCCGGATTCCCTTTCCAACCTACAAAATACCCAATCTAATTCGGCTGGCAACTCTTACGGCACAAGTCCTGTATCATCGAATATCCCCGCTGTCTCGAGCAACGATCACCGTACCATGTCTGCATTCTTCTCCGGGGAGCCAGATTACAGCAATATTTCAGGAACGGGCTTAACACCGGATAATAACTTCACCATGCCGGAGACTCCTGGGAGGCAGTTTGATGTTCCCAACGGTTGGGAAATGGCGAATCAGCAGACGACTGGGTTAACTCCCGTAGGAGAAGGTGTTTTTCGACATCTAATGGGGCTTGGACCACTAGATCCAATGCAAATGTTTGTACTCCCCCCCAGCCTGATCTTCTAGATTCTAATTCTATTTACAGGGACATCGCTTGGGAAGGAGGCACTTAAATGGCCTTCATTGATTCCTGTGGCGTTAAAGGACATTTAAGTTTTGGAGCGATAAAAATTGGTTATGGCTACGACATTTTAATCTTGGGAAAAGAGGTATTACTCATATGGAACAAAATATGACTTTCGCGTATATAGCACCATTCATTTACGAACGTAGGCAGCGATCCGGGCACCTGCTATACGTTTTCACGGACTGTAAAACACACACATTTGGGGTTTGGGTTGGGCATTAGGGATTAGGTTTTTGGGATAGGGTTGGTTGATTCCCCCCCCGCTCTGGTTCTCGGGCAGTTCGATTATTTTCCCCAATCTATTCTTGGATAGGCATTATGAGGTCCAGATTGGTTATATTAGGACTCATAGAAATACATATACGGTAGTAATGCTAAAAGATGTAAAAAGATACAAGGCATTTTGCGATTGGTGGTTAATCCGGGAACGTAGGGCTCGTTTGAATGGTTGTCTGACATGGTGGCATTTTTGTACTCCCAAGCTCTTGACTTCTTGCATGAATGTGGAGGATGAATACTAATCGTGGTGATTTGTAATGCGTAGGAAGTCTAGAGAAATCGGACTGGGATGATGGGAAAGCGATAAGCTCGGTAGGTGGTATTCGGCCTGACGTTGGCCGGTGAGTGACTCTTATTCAATAGAGCGGTCTAGACAAGAAAAATGGATAGATGGATGAACGACTGGAGAATATTACATGATTGGCACTCGAGCCGAACCGAATAGATGTGCTGCTTCTCTATGCACTACTCTATATGGCTAGTGTTTGGAACTATCAGATCGCCAATTCTAGTCGTACATAAAATTCTTACATTCTACCACGCATATGCAACTGCGGGGTTTAAGGGTTCTATTTTGTACATGTTTGGTCCTGAACGTCTTGTACGCAAACACTTCAAGCTCGATGGGGAACATGGAAAAAGATGATACATGAGGGTATTCCGTCTACTTGACTCGCCGTTTCCCGTGGTTGCGCTCTCGAGGTGTAACCACCCATTTGTTTGGGTTTCGGGTTTTGCGAGTCTTGTACCCTCCTTTGGCCTGGATATGGTTAGCTTGGAGTCCTTGGGTATGGTTGGATAACTAGACTTACAGGCATGCCCCATGGGCTTACGGGATCAACGTTACCCTTGGACTTTCCTCGTCCACCACCATGAGGATGATCGGCTGTGATATTGTTAGATACCGCGGAGATACTCTTCATCGAATGGATAATACATACCGGCGTTCATAGCCAAACCTCTGACTGTGGGCCGGATATTCAGCCAGCGCTTTCGACCAGCCTTTCCAAGCTGTCGATGCTGAAAGTGAGGATTGCTGGCAACACCAATAGTGGCACAAGCATCTTTGCTCACTTTTCGGATTTCGCCACTTTGTAAACGGACCTGGACGTGTTTGCTGCCTCCTTTGGCCATATCATCCTTTGAAATAATAGTAGCATAAGTCCCAGCGCTGCGGCAGAAGACGGCGCCCCTTTCCTTTGAGGATCCGACACAGTACACCATGGTTCCAACAGGGACCATGTGAAGGGGCAAGCAGTTGCCTCGCCAGGCAGTCTTTGCTGCCAACACACCCGGATCTACAACTCCTCCCATGCTGTCGAGCAAGTCTTTTGGGATACCAGCTCGATAGCTCTGGACTACGTCGCCAGCCCGCATACCCTCAGAAGCAACGATATAGGATTTCCGTCCAGTGGCTTCTTCATTCAAGAATGCAATGTGTGCACTTCTCCCCGGATCATGCTCAATACGCTCGACCGTGTGTGGTCCAGGTGTCATCCGGGCAAAATCGACGACCCGTATCCTTCTCTTATGTCCACCACCTCGATGTCTGATTGTCACTCGACCACTATTGTTTCTACCTCCCTTCCCATGTCCCTTTTTGGCGAATGTCAATGGGAGGAATGGCCGCCCTTTCCACAGATGGTCGTTTATGGGCCGCTTGAGATGTCGTACACCGGGTGTTCGAGGCTTATATGTCCGCATTGCAAAGGTAGCACTGCTCTTCTCCGTGGAAGGTGGAGGTGCAAACCCGGCCGTGGTTGCCAGACTTGGGATTGGGTCGACCTTCACGGGCTCCACGATGGTGGCATAGGACCGCGAGATGGTTTGTTGAATTGAGAGGTATTTGCACGGGGCGCTATGCTGCGACTTGCGCAGCAGCAACCGCGGTTGAAGCATGGCAGGCAGATTGGAATATCCAATTGACCTAGTTGCCAGCGAGAATAGCCACCTGAGGGCGGGATTGACGAGGTGCTGGTGGTGGTTGGTGGTATGAGGGTGTTCCAACTCAATTTCTTGGATGTTCAGATGCTGCCCGGAGTAGTTTGGACTAGCGGACTGGCTGAGCCACATTTTGCGTCCAGCTCCAGCCACAGCCGACCCTTTTCCTTCGTGCCTTGCCTCTGAGGCAGATAAACACTGTTGCCAGGCCAACTTGCCCGGTCAACATCCCCCGTCCCCACCACGAAAGAGCTTCTGTCCCCACCACCGCCCTCGACACCTCCCACCCCGACACAAAATCCCATTTCTCCACGCCAGCTTTACGTGCAATTAAATCTAGAAAGGTTTATGCTCATTCAAGATTCTCACATTGCCATTTGCAACTTTTCAAATCCCATTGCGGGCTCATTTTCACCGAGTATTTCTCGCCCTTGCATCAGCAACCGCGTTCTGGGCGCCTTGCGTCGGTAGGGGTTTGACATCGCGCTAAGTCGCCAGCCATAACAAGCGAAAACACCTTTACTTGTCTTCCTTCATCACGTCTTCATACCTCTTCCCTCTCGAAGACAATCCTCCTCCTCCTCCCCTTCCTACGACTCGATATCCTCTTTACCGCCCTCACGTGAAGTTATTAGGCTTCTCAAGTCACCACTCGTCACGCATTGAGTTCCCTCGACACTCGGTCATCGATCGAGCCACGGCCTCTGTCAACATTGGTGATATCGTGCTGGCCCAACTCGACGGCAAGCCAATTACGCCTTTTAAAGACCTTCCAGGCTTTAGCTAAACTCATGTATGTTATTCTGGGTTTTCTTCGCGTTGGTTGCACATTATCGCGTGGTTGCATCGCTTTTCCTCAACGTATTACGCGGTTATATGCCGCGTTTGTCACCGCGTCTTACTAACTACCATATAGTTTGAATCCAACTACACAACACATAAACATTAATACACCCTACCACAATCATGCCTCCAGTAAGTTTGGCCAATCTATCCTACGAAAATCTAACCCCCATCTAAAATTTTCCGCGTCTGAGCAACTACTAATTGCTTTGATTCCAGGCTCGAGCAGCCAGCCGCAGGGTGGCCACCAACGAGAACGATGAGAACAGTGCTGCCGTTACGACACGACTTACGAGATCCAAGTCCCAGGCATTCGGAGAGGATGGTGGTCTCGGTGCTGCTAAGAAGCCACTTCAGTCAAAGAAATCGGCCGTTAATACACAACCGCTCCGCAAGCGTTCTGCACTAGGAGATGTCAGCAATGTCACGAAAGGCGAGGCTATCGATGGCAAGAGAGCCACGGTCAAGAGTGGACTCGTATCAAAGGCTTCCCAGCCAACCGGTGTCCAGAAGAATTCATCGCGTACCACGTCGTCCAGGTCAACCACCAATCTTAAAGATGGCAACAAGAAGGCGGAGCTGAAACGTGTCGGGTCTGGCGTTTTACCTTCCCAGAAGCGAAAGGCTACTTCCAGTACTTCAAATGCAATCAAGGAGGAGACACCTGTTGAAGAGGAGCAGCCGTCAAGAAAAAAGATCCACCTTGAAGCCCGAGAGAATGCACGTGCCGAGGATGTAAAAAAGGCACCACTTGAGGAACCTATCGTCGGGGATGAGGACTCTGTTAAGAGCAAGTTCGCAGATGGTGTTGAGGACTTGGATAAAGAAGACCTTGATGATCCGCTTATGGTTGCTGATTACGTTGTGGAGATTTTCGAGTACTTGAAGAAGCTTGAGGTCTCGACTCTTCCCAACCCAGACTACATGGACTCACAAGAAGACTTGGAGTGGAACATGCGAGGAATCCTTGTTGACTGGCTTATTGAAGTGCACACGCGCTTTCATCTCCTTCCCGAGACCCTCTTCCTGGCCGTCAACATCATTGACCGATTCCTCTCAGCAAAGGTTGTCCAGCTTGACCGCCTCCAGTTGGTTGGTGTCACCGCCATGTTCATTGCCTCCAAATATGAGGAGGTTCTCTCCCCTCACGTCGCTAACTTCCGTCACGTTACCGATAATGGCTTCACCGATGCAGAAATCCTCAGCGCCGAGCGATATGTCCTCACAGCTCTCAACTATGATCTGAGTTACCCCAACCCAATGAACTTCCTCCGCCGCATCTCAAAAGCCGATAACTATGATATTCAAACCCGAACGCTCGGCAAATATCTCATGGAGATCAGCCTTCTTGATCATCGTTTCATGAGCTATCTCCCAAGCCACGTTGCTGCGGCGTCGATGTACCTAGCTCGTCTGATTCTCGAGCGAGGTGAATGGGTACGTAAATCATCCATAGCATGACCGATCCACTACTAACAAGTCGCAGGATGCTACTTTGACTCATTACTCTGGCTACGATGAAGAGGAAATTGAGCCTGTGTTTAAACTCATGGTTGACTATCTGGCTCGTCCTGTCGCTCATGAAGCATTCTTCAAGAAGTATGCGAGCAAGAAGTTCCTCAAGGGTATTTACTACATTGTTCCAACTACATATAACAGGACGCTAATTCTCTTCAGCTTCGATTCTCACAAGACAATGGGCCAAGAGACATGCTGCGGAACTTGGTATCGATGCATCCTTACCCCTTAATTTGGCGGCGTGATGGGTTGGCCCTGCACCCTTATTCATAAGCGTCACGACTTGCTTCGGTTGCTCTCAGGATACGATACATTATTTGGATGGGATAGGAACTGAGAATACGATAGACGAATGACTTTCTTGAGGCATCAACTTTTCCATGGACATCTCGCCAAATCACGAGATGATTTTGTGCTGGATCGGTGTTATGCGAGCGTGTTGTTGTCTCTTACTTGTTCAGAGTTAGCTGCTGTGCTGCTTCATCATCTTTCAACTCTCAATTGGGTTCTGGCGTCAATATGCGTTTTCTTGGAAGTATGGAGTCTGGCATTTGTTACCTCGTTTGAGAACTTTGGTCTGAATACAGATGAAATGGCAAGAAAATTACTCTCTCAGCACACTCTTACAATTGCAATTGTACTTAGCTGCTGAGGCTTTTCTGTTTGACGGGATTATGGGAAACCCGCTGTACATATGTTGAACTGACTATCAATAAAATGGTACCGTAAAACCCCTAGGTTGCTGCGTGTATAACTATTCTACGAGCCCGATATTGCGGGAGTGTGACGACCTTGCGGTCGCCGTATCCTTGCTCCTAGTACCTAGGTCGAGCGCTAATCGTTGTGAACGGTCTATATAACATAGGTAGGTAGGTAGAACAAACAGCATCCCGACATAGGCTACGGAAATAAGTAAGGAGATATCGATGAGCTCGTCCAATACCATTAGAAAATATTTAGATGGCGAAGACTCGAGAAATGTCGGATATGGTTCACTTAACACTGTATCTACTTGTTGAGAATAGTTGAAAGATAGTCGACGGGCGGCGTCCAAAAGTTAATAATGAATTATGTATAGACCTTAAAACCATGGCATTTCTTAGTGTAAAGATAACCCTTTGGCCTCCTGACTTAATTAATCCATAACTATGCTATTCGTAGGTGTTGGACCGGAGGGAGTTGGCGAGGCGGGAGCGCTACGGCAGCACTTGGGCAACCCCGGTCACTTGTTCCATCGATAAGGCTTGGGAAGACCCAAGCTCCGTACATGCTTCGTAGTACTACGTACAGCTGCCCACCTTTCATAATACACTCCAGGCTTGCTCTTTCACAGCATAGCTTAGCTGGAGCTAAGTACACCATCATCATGTCTCTAGACCCCCCTACTTATCTCTCATCGCTTCAAAACAACATCCGCGCGCGCCCGATTCCCTGGGATGGTGCGGTACGGGCTGGAACCATCAGCGAGGATCAATTGAGCAAGATCCGAGCTGTAGACAAGGTCAGGAAGGAGCAGAGGAAAGAGATTATTGAGGACGATCTGGAGGGCTACTGCACGCTTTTTGTAGGTGCACCTGGAAAGCCCAGCGTCTTCGAGTCTGCTGCGAAGGGGGCGCATGTTGTGCAATACGTCCTAGTTTTGCTAGGAGATCTACTCGATGGTACGTATAGACACGCTTCGACTCAATGACGCAGAACTAACAGACATCCCACAGGCATTCCAGCCCTCCTGACAGCTATTTTGGAGCATCCCGATCCTTACAAGCCTTTCCTACCAATACTCGCACAATCGAACGACCCCGAGAGTCCTATACCCCTTCTTACTTCGACTGTCCTTGCAAAGTTACTGGGAGGAGCTCCAGATTTGACCGACGAAGGGTCGTCAGCACTACGCAAGCTATTCTCATACCTGTCTACCTTGACCAAGACGACAGATGGGGGTTTGCAGGATATTGCAGTGTTACAGTACTCTGGCTTATTGCGCGGCAAGAAATCGAGGCAGCTGTTTTGGGAACATAGGAGCGAGACCGTAGCACCGCTTATTGATATTTTGCGAGCTGCGGTAGGTATCGATTCAGCCAACGATTCAGCATCACTCTGGAGTGGTGCTACCGTCGGTCGGACCAATGTTGAAGGGACTCTTGGCGGGGGTGTTGGTCTCCAATTACTCTATCACGCCCTCTTGGTTCTGTGGCAGCTCAGCTTTGAGGGCGAAACTGTCGGGGAGGGCCTAGAAGAGTAAGTCTATCCTGAAGCTGCTAGTGAGATGAGTGCTAACCGACCCCCTAGTGAGTATGATATTATTCCTCTATATACGCAGCTTCTTCGACTGTCACCTAAGGAGAAAACTACCCGACTTTTAATATCATCTCTGTATAACCTGCTTTCCACAAACATGCAGACGCTGTTGCCCACTGCTGGGCTAGCCCGTCTTCCGGCATTGCTACAGAACATCACCGGCCGACATCTTACAGATCCTGATCTTATAGAGGATCTCCAGAATCTCAGTGAGATGCTTGAAGAATATAAGAAAACCCAAACAACATTTGATGAGTATGCTGCCGAGGTCAACTCGGGACACTTGCGTTGGTCGCCACCACATCGAAGCCCAACGTTCTGGGCCGAAAATGCTCGCCGAATCCTCGAGCATGACAAGGGCGAATTGCCAAAGAAGCTTGCAGAAATCATGAGCAAGCCTTGGGATAATGACAAGCAAGTCCTTGCTATTTCATGTAATGATATAGGAAACTTGGTCAGGGAGGTTCCCGAGAAAAGGTATCAACTGGAGAGGCTTGGGTTGAAGTCTAGAGTCATGGAGTTGATGTCCGAGAAAGAGGAGTCTGTGAGATGGGAGAGCTTGAATGCTTTGTCTGGGTGGTTGAGATACAGTTTTGAGACAAAGTAAGGAGTGGTGGGGTTACTACCATGTTGTTTTCAAGCTCTAGGTGTATTATCATGGTCTATAAGGAGCCCGGATCGGCACTTGTAGCTTTACATTCCCAGATGTTTTTGTGCTATGCATACTTGTAAGCGACATGTTGCCGTTGAAATGTATGGTGTTAGAATAGAGTAAGGATAATAGTTTGGAAACTATAGTTAGTTAAAGCCATACGGCATCTACAGATATCAAGACGCGCAAGATAGGTGCCTTAGATAAGATATATTTCCGCTTGAACCCGAGCTGGTCGGGTCCGATGCTACGGCCCCGCATGCCAATCGGAAGCTGGCTCACGAGCCACAGCCGAGATCGCCATTAAAACCGTCACCATTTGGTCTCACAAACAAAGATACAAATATACACCTAACACCTCATCTCGAGCCAATTGCCCAAGATGAAGCGTCTCAGAGCTGTGCAAGGTGTCAATGCATCGATCCGATCTTCCAAAATAGCCCCACGAAGCTGCCGTCAGATCTCAACGGCTCTTCATCAGAAACGCGCCAGTAACCCCTCACCGCATCCATTTGTCCCACTCTCCACATCAGCTTTGCCCCGATCCAAAGTCACTTCTAGAATATCTACGCTCCCAATTGCTCGCCAAGCCTCTTCCACTTCCTCTTCCTCGGCCGACATTCTCCAGAAAACCCCCCTCTACGACCTCAATCTCGCCCATGGCGCAAAGATGGTGCCATTCGGTGGCTACCACATGCCCGTCCAATACTCCTCCCTGAGCGTTGTCGACTCCCACAATTTCACACGCAGCCACGCCTCGCTCTTCGATGTAAGCCATATGGTGCAACACCGCTTCTCTGGACCTGGCGTGACGGCCTTCCTCGAGAGAATCACACCGTCTTCGCCTTCCGAACTGGCCCCGCATCATAGTGGATTGAGCACGATGCTCTGGCCTATTACTGGCGGTATTGTTGATGATACAATAATTACGCGGTTGGGCCCGGAATTATTCTATTTGGTTACGAATGCCGGATGTAGGGAGAAGGATATGAAGTACTTTGAAGATGAGTTGAAGCAGTTTTCCAATGACGGAGGAAAGGAGGTTAAGTGGGAGGTATTGAAGGATTGGGGTTTGGTTGCTCTGCAAGGCCCGCTGAGCGAGGAGATTTTAGAGGGGGTTTTGGCTGATCCCCAGGAAATAAAGTTGAAGGAGCTATACTTTGGGCAGTCCAAATATATGAAACTGAAGTTGCCAGGGTCGAACATCTCGAGCCCTTGTTTGGTCAGTCGAGGTGGGTATACCGGCGAAGATGGTTTTGAGATCTCCATTCCGCCTGCCGAGGCGGTGGCTGTTACGGAATCTCTGTTGCAGAGTGCGACGCCCGAGAAGCTGCAATTGGCCGGGCTTGCAGCCAGGGATAGTTTGAGACTCGAGGCGGGAATGGCTCTATATGGGCATGATATTGATGATTCTACTACGCCTGTAGAAGCAACTCTCGGTTGGGTCATCGGGAAGAATAGGAGAGCTTCTGGAGGATTTCATGGGGACGACCTCATTTTGAAGCAGCTATTGCCCAAGAAAGAAGGCGGAATAGGGGTTCGCAGGCGCCGAGGGGGCCTGATAGTTCAGGGACCGCCTGCTAGAGAAGGTGCGGAGATTGTGGATAGCGAGGGTAACAACATTGGAGTTGTCACAAGTGGTTGCCCTAGTCCGACCTTGGGGAAGAATATCGCTATGGGGTACCTCAAAACTGGATTCCATCGGTTGGGGACGGAAGTAGAGGTTATTGTCAGAGGCAAGAAACGTCCGGCCAAGGTTACGAAAATGACATTCGTGCCGACTAAGTACCACAAGGGTCCAGCATAGATTTTTATCCAGAGAAGAGAAGCACAACATCTCCATATTTCACCCAATAATAAGATTAAGTGGTGAAAAGAATACAGGTTTATCAAGAACCTAGCACTCCGGTTTCGAGTTTATTCATCTCTCTCTCCATTTGATCTCCTAGCTCATCAAATAGCTACTCATATACCGTGATTTCATACTCACGGCCACCCAAGGAGACCAATAGTCAGTTGTGGGGAAGACACTAATTCTTCCTTCTGAGCCTTCAGCTCATCCACATCCCAGTTAGCCCACATATACTTGTTCCTCAAGAACTCTGCCTCCGGACTAGCAGCCCAAACCATAAAGGAGGCCGGCAACTCAACTATCTCAACCATCAGCGAAAACCGCCAATCACAGAAGTGAGTTGACCAAGCAAAAGAAGGATTCAAGCAAAAATAAACTCACTATCATCAAACGGAAGCTCCAACCCAGCATCCTTAGCCCTCTTCGCCATGCCCGTGTCAATGGCCCCGGGATGTACATTCATAACCCTCACACCCGGATTCTCTGCGGCGAAATACTCCACCAACTTCACCACCGCTGCCTTGCTCACCACATACGCACTCAATGGCACGGGCAAAGCTGGGATATGAACACCCGCAGCACTGACGTTAATCAACACCGGCTTCTTCGCAGCGTTGGCTAGGAAAGCTTGGGCGAGGATGAGATTCCCCTTCACGTTTACCTCCATCCCATGGAACCACTCGTCCACATCTGCGGTGCTTATGGATGAGCCACTGGGCATGTGCCCTGCGTTACTGACCACAATATCGATTGGACCCAAGATGATCTTCACTTCATCAAATGCTGCATGGACGGCGGTGCGGTCTACGATATCGGCTACGAGGGCCATGACCTTTGCACCTGGGTGCTGGGCTTCGATGGACTCCTTCGTGGAGATCAGGGAGGTCTCGGTACGACCTAGTATGGCGATGGATGTTGAGCCCGAGGCTGCAAACGCGTGGGCGATCCGAGATCCTATATGATTTGGTTAGTTCAATGTTGTATCTCATCATGCATTAACTTTAGAATATAAGAGCACTTACCAATTCCCGATCCCCCTCCTGTGATGAGGATTACCTTTCCGGCCGTGGAGAGTTCTTTCCGGGTTGGCGAGATGGAAGGGTATGTTGTGGTATGGAAGGTCTTGGTGTAGGTTGGGAAGGCCATTTTGAATTGAGTGTTGAGAAGTGTTTTTGGACCTAGCTTGCAGACAATAAAATAGTGGTTTTGGATTTGAGTGCTTGATTGCTTGACTGATGATCGAGATCAAAAATATGCCTTGGTCCAGAGCAGTTTCACGAATTCTTATATACATCTAGATACGAAGTAACATACAAGCCATTTCTAATTCGTAGTGAGCAACTGCAGCGTCCGTTCCGCACTCTGAATACATTACAAATATCGATTCCTACACTATATTATATTATCTACCACTGCTAGTTGGGAGTAGAATGGATCGTATAATATGCGTTGGTCTTCCTCGTGGTCTCGATGCGATTTGTCAGGGCGTGGAGGTATTCCGCGACTGGGGTTTTTGGTTAATCAGCTGGGCAGGGGGGAAGTGAAAAGGGGAGGCTCGTAGTTGTCGGATGAGAAATCAACAAGGCTCTTCACGGGGCTCTTCCGATTCTAGTTTCCGCGATTAACAATGTCCGTAGTTACTTCAGTGTTCCGTGGCTGGATTTCAAAATTATATTTCATGAACGGAAAGTCTTGAGGACACGAAAAGACCTGCGTTCAATTACTCGTCATAGTAATCTATCCCAACAAGAAACTAATACGGATTTCAGAAATTTCCGTACAGTAAGTCCAAACCATTCCGTGCGTAAATCAAATATCCAAAGACTCCACCCAATGCATGTAACCAAGGTATATACCAAGTACGCTATAAACAAAAAGCCTACCCGGCGATTGTTAACACATAAGAAGTAATAGTACTCATCCTCTCACTCGTAAGCTTCAAAGATATCCTCAACAGTTCTTGCGCAACATCCGGTTCCGCCTTTTGTAACTTCTCCCAATTCTCTCGATCCATAAGCCAAGCGATGGCATCACGCTCTGCTTGGACAGTGGCAGTACGCGCGGTCTCCGAGAAGAATGGCAGCTCTCCACATGTAGTTCCTGCAACGATACTCTCGAAATAGCGGCCTTGCGGTAACTCGTAATCAGCCCGGAGGATACCAGTCTCAAGGAGGTAGAAGCCATCAGCTTGCTCGCCACAGTGGTAGATGATTGTGCCTGCAAGGTACTCCTTCCTTGTGAAGTAAGGCACAGCTCGAAACCAGAAATCCTCATTCTGGCTAGTAAGGCCCTGGAAACTTTGTAGGATAAGTCGGAGCGGTTCTTTGAAACTTGCATATCGAGATTCTCCTGGAATCTCGGCCAGCGTTGAGATGGCCGCATTCTGAAGATGGTTGCGGCGTGGTGAACTAAACTGAGCGTCTATGGAGTGATGAACTTGTTGATCCTGGCCAGGGACATCGAGATAGGTGGGTGCGTTTCGCAGGGTACGGGCTTCCTTGCTCATATAAAGTGTTTTCAACAACTGATTCTCGCAGAACTCGAGAGCAGAGTTAAGCTCGGCGAATAATTTGACCTCATTTCCATCCTGCCCAAGCCCAACAGCAAACAAAGATGAGCTTAATGGCCCACCGGAGACCACACCAGTTATAACTAGTGTGACTCCTTTCTTGCTAAATATTCTGTTCACCCGATTAAACGCCTCCGCGGCCGAGTAGTCAATTCCGGTAACGTGGTACAGATCGAGGACCAAAAATCGGATAGGTCGGGCATGAAAAGCCTCGTCATCAATCAATGCACGAAGGCGCTCCTCAACGCTAACAATCGTGCCGAAAAATAGATAACCCACTAACTTCGTGATATGGATCTGTTGCCCAGCTTTGCGAAGGTAGCCGTGCTGTGTAGGGTTCCTCCGAACGGTTGAGCCGGCAATTTCACCAGAATGCGATGCCCTAATAGCTGGGACCCTGGAGGTAAAGACCACGAGCGACAAGAAGGCAAGACCGATTCCGATGAAAATCCCAGTTACAAAATCGTAGATGCCCATGACTAGTACGATTGTGACCACCTAAGTAGCGTTAGTCATGGTATAAATAATGGGCGAGCTGTTGTTTTGAAAGTGCTTACAGTAAGGTATTCTAGCAGGTTCAGCTTCTTCCTCGGCTCCCATACAGCTTCAAGGAATAGCTCAAACCCAAGCACAAATATTAGTACGCCCACCATCATTACCGGAATATACCCGATGGTAGCTGGGCCTATAACGAGAACCCCGCCAGTGAAGACAGCAAGCATGACTCCGGCGACCCGACTATCACCGCCGCTCCGATAGAAAAGCACGCTATTGGCATATACTAGATAGTTCTGTATACTGCCAGCAAAACCTGAGAGGGCATTAGATAAACCATGCGCAATAAGCTCTCTGTCTAGACTCAGGTTATCTTCACCGATGCTAAAAGCGAGTGAGGGAACATTGATCGGAACGTGTAAGATGCCGAAGAAAGTGAGTGCAAACATTGCCGGTATGGTGTCTGCTATGGCTCCCCAATGCACTATCTTGAAATCTAGTATTGTGAGCCAGTTTCCAAAAGCAACATGGGAGAATAAGGCTTACCATATAATGTATAAAAGTACCACCATGGCTCTCCGGCTTCTGGCCCCTCAAAAACCCATCCATCCCGCGTTAACTTGTTTAGATCCAGTTCATCAAGTGATAAAGCAAAGAAATAGAAGATTGCGGGAATCGTCAATATATAAACCGGCAATAAGTATCGGTTCTTGATCGTTCGTTGCAACCTGTAAAGAATTACCGCAAGGATGAACGGAATGCTCCACAAGGCAACAGTATCCCCCTCGAACAGCTTGCGCAAAGTATCAAAGTTGTAGTCCAGGTTACCGTCTAAGCGGGCAGAAACCTCGAAGCCTGTTGCGATTAAGAACCAACCGACGCCGCCGATACAACCAGTCAAGATATGTCTCGGAATGAAGCCGACAATATATCCACACTTAAAAATCCCCATGAGGAAGAAGACAATTCCGGTTAGGATAGAGCTAATGGCATATGATGTAATTGTGGTTGCAATGACAGCCTTCGGATTGTCCTCTCCAACCTTCTCCATAATAGTAAAAGCCATCTTATGGAAGAATGGCACAACCTCGATCTGCACTTTGGTTAGCGGCGCACAGCATTGTAGTCAACAAGACACCAACCATTTCGGAGCCGATACCACCAGTAAAGCGACTCCCGCCACAAGAATATACCAATTGAGATATAATGCAGCTGATGTAAAACATGGAGATGCCCGCGGAGCCAAGCTTCTCAAAAATAGGTTGTCCTAGCGGGAAGAGAATCATCCCTACACACACGAAGAATCAGTTTCGAGGAATTTGTTATGTGTTATTGCTTTGTTACAACCAGGAGCGAGAATTTCCTGTCTTCGGGAGTCCGCAAAGTACATACCATATGATAAAGCGTCAAGAATATTGAGCAAAAGGCCCAGAATAACCGCTGGGAGATATCCAACCGGTGCAACCACAGCATTTTGCCAGATAACCCTCCTTTCCCAATGCCTAGGGTTAAGAACGTTCCAAGCACTTTTGATATGTGTTTCCAAAGGTATCCGGACAGAGTCTCGTAACTTTGCCTTGTATGTCCTTGTGATCTCTTGTCTTTCAAGATCACGTTCAGTTGGTATCTGATCGTGATTACTGGAATCATGATGCCTTTCTAGTAGTGGTGTCCGTTCATCTTCTTGAATGCTACCTGGTTTTACCGCTAGATTCCCCTGTTCCAAGTTGCCGTCGAGACCTATTATACTGCATATTTTATTTGAGCGCAGTTGATCCTCATTTGACCCTGACGTACTCGGCGGGGAGCGCCTTAACATATCCGTGAGAGCAGAGGTGCCTGGGCGTCCGTCTGCTGGGGTGCTCTCTTCCGGCGATATGGGCTCTGGAACTTCCTCGATGGTGTTCTGGCGGGATAACTCCGTGTCAGAATCGCCGGGAAAATAGGATTCGAGATGTGTTTGGATGGGGCGCCGAGGTTGAGGAGAGCCATTGTGAACAGAGCCTCTATCAGAGAGACCGTAGGATGCGAGTTCTGCAGTGTCCTCTCGAACGCTTAGGGCCAATTGTGCACTATCAATGGGAACTGTTGTAACATTAGCCATTGCACATTTGTTAAATATGCTGGTTGCAAGAGCTTATTTACCTGAAGCGCCCCGATAAGAGAGATGTATCGACGAGCGGGTCGGCTCTCTATAGCTATTTGGGGTCACTGGATTTGGTGCTGGCCGCTGGGATTCGTGATGGTCGTTAAAGGATCCATAACGTATACTAGAGGATGCATTGTCCAAGGCGCTGTGGGAGTCTGGGGAGCCAGTCATGGGAGGTGCGCTTGAACGAGAAGCAGAAGATGCTGCTCGCCCTCTCCGAGTTGATCCCCAACCGTGAGAAGGGAGCGACATGGTGACCGGTGGTGCTGCCCGTTGGCGATGATGCCCTTCTCCAACAACAATTGGCAGTAGGAGCTCGCTGCTTCACTTTCTCCTGGCTTGCTGGCCTGCCGCACCAGCACCTCTCTCAAGCAAGAAACCTCCTAATGAAACAGCAGCATTCAATACCTCCGTAAGGACCAACTGCCAAAACGCAGATAAAATAATCGCGAACAACGATGGACCAGGACCGCAGTAGGAGAAGAGAGAACCCCGATGCCGCTAAGAACCCTGGAGCCTTGCTGCTGCTACTCGTACTGAGCCTGGCTAACCCGAAAAGCCGATAGCTCGAGATAAGGTGCCTAGGTAGGCCTTGCTAGTGGCGCACACGGTGTTGCTGCTAATAATAAGCGCTGTTCTCGTATGAACATGAACACCGCAGGACAAATTGAAAAGTCCCATTGGGAATGAGACGTCGATGCTTAACAGAGAGAGATGGTAGCCCCATCTTGCTTTTGTAGAGTAAGTTGGCAGTGCTCGAAGCAAGTCTTTTTGCCTCCAAGACGTGTTACTGTACGCAGCGCAGTTGTGCAACACAACGTGCAGCCTACAGTACTGCACAGCGTATCTGCTGCCGCCCCGCCACCAGCTGTCGGCATTTGCTACCCCGCCAAGGGAGCTACCTACCCAGTAGGTTCATATGGGCCACTCAAAGCTGTATTGCGAAGTAAGTCTGTGCAAGACCAATTATTACTTGCTTAAGGAATCGAATATAACATAAATCATTATATAGTACGAATACAAAGTAAACAAAGTAAACAACATCTCTATCCTACTTCGTACAAGGCCAATAGCCCATAGCGCAATTCTTCCGCGACCTGATAAGCACTACGAATTGCGTAAAAGCTTGGGAGACGCCGCCCCCCCACACTGCCCAACCCACAACGGTCTCGACTTCAGCGATAACAAGCCACCTTTGCAGGGTTCACACACGCAAATTCCGCATGTTATTACGCATATTATTTCGTACTCTGCCTAGTAGGTATTATCAGATTGCCATGAAGCACGGAGTATACTCCATATAACACGATACATTGCAGATTGCGACCTGCTTCCTATGCAGTACCACTCCAGCACCATAGCTCCTATAATACCCGGCACTGCACTACACTATGCAATGGACCGCCAGAAAGGCCTCTGGAGCGCGCCATGCAGCTTTGTTTGCTCTAGCATGTGGAAGCGGTTTCTGATAGTCACCTGGTTCTTGCAGAGAAGTCGTCATCAAGAACGTAGTCCCTCTTAACCCTCCTCCAGCACAACCTGCAATGCACGGCACAATGTAATCATTGTAATGTGCTCTCCATGCAGGGCGTGAGGTTCGCCCATTGCGAATCGGGGGCCCTCCAATTCCTTGCTCCTAGCCAGACCTTCCGCAATTTAATTCCAGGAGTAGATCCTTTGTATCTCCAAAGGCCCTCAACGGCAGCTGCTCGTCTCGAGCAGCTGATGGGGTGCTATTACGTGCTGGATGGTGATACATCCTTAGGAAGGCCACGCGTTCGTCCTTTGAAGTTATGGCTGCATTGCCATATCTGCTTCAGATATGAGCTCCCGAGATCGCTCGTACTTGCTGCTTGTCTGCTGCTTCTCAGCTAAGCTTCTGCAAATATCCCTGCGCAATAAGACGTTCGACATCTCCCTGGCGCACATAGAATTGGGAATTCATCGTAAGATTTATTGTTCTGGCCCTCCGGTTAGCCCCATAAGTAACCCAATATACCATGGCAGACTGACCCATATTCTGTTTGTATCTCGCCCGCATCTTTCAGGACTCGAACGTCGATGAACAAATCGCGCGGGGGTTCCAAGCTTCCAGTCAAATCTATATCGGTCCACTGGCCTTTATACGCAGCTAGCAGATCACTATACTGCCTCACATATTCCACCTCTTCCGGGCTTAGGCTGCTGCTATTGCCCTCTCCGCTCCCTAAATCAGGCCCAGCGCCCTGTCCGTCCAGAGCCCTCTCTGGTTGTGCGGCAAGGTCGATAATATCACTACCATTCCACACCATTTCCTCCAACTTGTCAGTACGCGTGCGGTGGTATGCGAGAAGACATCGCTTGTTCCGGCGCATACAGAGGTGGTCGACGAGCAGGGTGCAGGCCGTTGCGGGATCGGCAGATGGGTCGAATGAGCCACCAAAGGACTGGAGAACATTTGATACGTCCTTGTCCAGCTCTCGAACTTCTCGAGTCACGGCGCGTACGGTTTCGGTCTGATATGCCGGGAGATGCTCCAGCTTTTGAGTCCGCTTGGCATGTTGGACCTGCAGCAAATGGTTAATATGACAGACGAGAAACAATTGGTAGGATTGGGTTATTCTTACAAGCTTGATGCCCAAATCTCCATACATTTGTTTGTATGGAAATCGCGTGAAAGTAAAATCCTTCAGCCTTCAGCCTTGTGGTTTCGTGTTTGTGTTTGTGTTAAAGGCGGCTTCGTGGCGCGCTTGTAATAAATAGCGGGCGGTTTCCTGACGCGACAAGTCCGAACACGGACTGCCGCCAGGAACAGCCGACGACTCTTACCCCTAAAACACTTGAGATTCTGTGCTAGTTCATACTTTTCCCCTTGTCTCAAAGCCTAATATTTGGATCGAACAATGCCTGAAAAATTTATCTCATTGTCCTCCCGACTTTGTTCTTTGCCCACGAGCTGGCCGGTCCCACCACTGACGGAACGGCTACGTGCAGGACAATCGGCCTTGTTTCAAGGTCGGTGTTGGTGATTCGTCCAGCCTCCATTCTTCAGACCCTTAACCACCGATTCGAATTCCTTCTATTTCAATAAACAATCACTCGGTGCCGCTAATAATATTCGCTATTTGCAACTATCGGAAAGAATGACTTCGATATTTACTACGCAACGTCTCAAGACGGAACCGCAATCTAGTAGTCGTCGTTTTATGTCCATTACGCCTACGATCCGGCCAAATTTAAACGCAAAAATGTACCTACATGATAACGATGTCTCTATCACAATTATTTGGGGAAGCCATGGCTAGACGCCACAGTTCAATCCCTGATCACGCAATTATGGACAAGGTACTGAACTCATGAATTTTAAGTTGTGAAACTGAAATTTCCTTACAATACTACATAAAGATGGTTTAAGCCATCTGCTCCCACCGAACGCCATACAAAACGAAATAAGTCAACGGCCAACGCTATTTCTTGCTACTAGATGGTTTAAAAGGTGGTTCCACCTGACCACGACAAAACTTAAACTAAGGAAAGTTGCTCGAATAGCTTCTGGATAAAGAGTGAAACCTACTCAGGGTGATTCCACTTGTCGAATTCCGAGCAATCTTCCAACATGGACCAACCGGCCTCGCGACCTCCGAGGATGTCCATATGTGGATCATTAAGTGGCATTCCGTCCTGATTATGCTCTGGTTCCATATATGGCATGGCTGGATCGACCAGACTGGGATCAGCCACGTCATATCCAACAGTATATTTCTGGCCATATTGGGTGTCGCCCAAATATATGCCATCGATAGTACGACTCCCATAACCACCGTCAATATACAATCCATGTGATGGAGAGAGCAAAGAAGGATCGATTTTCTGTTCCGGTGCCGGAGGCGGGCCTTCGTATTGTCCATACACACTCATCATGTCAAACTCATGGCCTCCAGGAAGCCCGAGAAAGTTCACGTTTTCACCGGGCGACACCGTCGCTGTATGAATTATATCTTCCGCCGCAGCCATGGTTGGGTGTGGTCGACTTGTCATTTGCCAGTACTGACCAGGCGGCAAGTTCGCTTGATATTGTGGAGGTGGCGCTCTTCCTGGGTTGGAAGCATGGAATGACGATATGTTGTAAGGTCGGTAGTTTGGGTCTACTGAACTTTCCCTTGACGAGTATTGGTATGCCGATCTCGTAGTTGGGTATGCGACCGGCATGTCCCTGATTGGAGTTGGGGTTTCTTTCGACCTTTTTGTCCTTCTGCTCGATGCGCTTTGCCAGTCATAATCATCTAGTTCGGACTCCTCCGACATAGATGGCGCCTCAGACGGCTTTCGTTTTGTTCCTTTTCCTACGCCCGGCTTTGTCGGCGAGAACTTATAGCCTGGATGAGCATTCTGGTGGTTTGCCCTCTCAACTCGTGCCCATTCGTTGAACTGCTCCCTCACTTCATCAGGCTCTAGCGGCCAGCTGTCGCCACAGACCTGCGAGACCACCTGATGGTTATTTTGAAGACACCAGTCTTTTGTCCGATTTTGGTATGCTTTCCGGTACAGCATGAAGGAGTTCATTGGACGCTTAACTTTTCCCGGCACCTTCCCTTCTGTCACTTCTCTCCGCCGCTCATCCGCAGACCGGTTGACATAAGCGTCAATATCGACCACAGCTACGTTCTTCCAGTCCTTCGTCAACTCGCTGAGCGGCTTGTCCAGTCTTGGGACCTTCTTCTCTGCTTTGACCTTTTCCTTCTTGGCCTTCTTGGCCTTCGGGGGCTTTTCAATTGTATTTTGGGTTGCAGGCTTTGGCCTAAGAATTTGTTGTCCTCTTTGAATCCCCAGGCCACTCCTTGTACGCAAGACATCAGTTGTGTTCATTGACGGTGGTGACATTGACGACGACGACATTGCCGGTGTGCTGTATCGGTCCTGGCCCCCTATTCCATTATAATCCTGACTATAGCCGTCCTGCGTTTGTGTCAGTTCACACATGGGATAAGGAAGCAAGTATTGGTCACTTACATATTGTACCTCAATTCCCGAGTCATGATATTGGTGTTGGTATGAATACGGGCCATGCTGTCCCCGATACGCGTCGGGCTCCTCCTTCAGGTGTGGCGAGCCATGATCGGATCGCAAGTGGACTCCCTCGTCATGTTGGAAGCGTTCTTGTGGATAACCCATATTTGAATTATGTTGAAGCAAGTGATGTGTGTCCTGTTGAAGATGGTCGCCGCTATTTGATGGCGGCGGAGACTGTGGCATTCTGCGGATTCCTCCGGCAATAATTTGGCGGTTGCGGAAGGTTCCCTGCGATTTACTGTGTCCTGATGAAGGGCCTTGTCTTTATGAAGGCCAAGTGGCACTGTCTAAGGTCCAAGAGGATGCGAAGACTGGTGAAGTGGAATCTGATGTGATAGGGGTTTGTTAATGTTTTGCAGATTTAACAATACGCCAGGCCCTCGCGCGGCACCAGTGAATAGGAACCCCGTGATATTGGTATAAGTATGCCGTATAGATTTTGCCGTTCTATAGCAAACAACGCGTGTTACGCCTTACTGCGTCTGTTGTGCCGCCAAAGAACTTCGTGAGCAAGGCTTTGAAGTTAGTCGGGGGGACGGCTTTCATGAAGGAACAGCAACGTTCTTCTAAAAAGGGGTTCTAGCGAAATTTTTTAGCAAGAGGGAAGACTATCTTACGTGGCGGTGGATGACTTTGTTTTGAGGAAAATGGATCAAGCGCTTGGGGTTTGTCTTGCGGTTGGACAGTAAAGTATCAGAGAGTTTGGGACGAACCTGTTGCGAGTACCCGGACCTGCCCCTTTCCGGTCAAGATGGTGTTCTGGAACTGCTGCAACCAGCGGCTGAGCTATGCGGTTCTAGTGGTCGATGCCCCTGAAGTATGCACTACTGCGGTCTCCTTTGTTGGGGCAACGTGTCGACAGGCTGCTAATGATCCAAAGGTTATATATACAGCTTGAACTCAAAGTAAGATGCCTTTGTTTTGACGTTCTAGAAGAAGAAAGGATCATCTAGTGGTCTTTATGTGTTAAGGTTCGAGGCCTCAAAGGATAAGTGACGGATATGGCGATTTTGACGAGGCGGGGGACCTCTGTTTTCGGCCAACAACTAATTCCGTATAGAACCAATATCACGAGTGCGCCGCACATAATCAGCCTTCAAAAAGTACCTTTGAACCGCCTTTAGCAGATGACACATGGTATTTGTGGGGATGGCCATTCATTGTGTTGTAATTAGGATTTAAAATCTGGGGTAGCTTCACATCAGATCTAGCTCTCCTCGACATTTCACTAGTCCCCGGTATCTTCTCACGGCCCTCTACCAAGGCAATAACGGCGGCCTAAGTTAGCTTGACATGGTAGGCAAGACGCCAGAGCGATGATTTCATTTCGAGGCTGATAAAGACAAACAGCACGACCGCTCCTCATTTGAGACCCAAGGATAGCCTCCCCACCAGTTCACGCATACGCACAGTTCCGCAGCAAGCCAAAGACCACAACCCTGCAGAGCATCTGGCAGTCCTAGGGGCCCGCGAGGAATGCTTCTATTGCTTTAGTGGTCAGCTGCGGCTGTTCTTGAGTCTGGAATGCCGCCACTACCGTATCCGGAGACCTACTCCGTAGCGTCAAAATGTGCAAAGGGCCAATGAAGCAACTCCACGGATATGCGCAGAGGCCCAAAAGCCGAACCAACATGGAGTTTTGACAAAGGCTAACTGCTGGATGAAAACGTGCGATGCTGTGCGTGTGGTGTGGTACCTACATATTGGGCCAATATCTCGGTCCGGCATACAGTAGCGGTGGCACCACACATGGCACTGGCATGGGCCCGGCTGGCCACACATATCCGGACTTCGCGGGTGGCTGCAGCGGCGGAGAGACATTTCATGAAATTAGTCAAGGCTGTTTGAACATCGGTTTCACAAGGCTTAGGCTCTCTGATCGGCGCATGCATATTAAGGCAGCTCCTGCGCTCTCTTCACACAAAGCCAGATGCTGAGAAGCTGTTCAGAGATGGGCTCTTGATATTGCCGTCTCTCTTGCCTCCTAGACTCTGGTTTCTCAACAGCCAAAAGCTTTCACGACATGGCCGGCCGGCCTGGCCGTTGGCTTCCCATGCCATTACCATGGCCCTTTATCCCGCAACTGTCTCGTTGGCTAATTTATGGTTCGCTGAGGCAGCTGCCCCAATCTGAACTGCGCTCTCCTCCACCAATGCCCTCCGCTATTCGAGGTCTCTGCAAGCCACACACGGTTCACTAGCACATTTCCCGTTGCTGCCGATTAACGAGTAAAGAGCATCTGGTGTCCTGATCGCAAGACCATGCGGAGAAAGCCATGCGGATAGCTTAGTGGCGGATGGTTTTGTGGGCCCTTCACATGTTACGTAGGTACTTTCTATACGTGGTGACTTCGTAACAGATCTTCACGGATGGCTATCTATCTGTATTATGCGTGGATGCGTTTTATTGGAGGCTGTTGCAAGCCTCCTGCTGCGGCGGTATATGCCGTTTTTATGCTTTGTTTGCGGAAGAGCACTTGACAGTAGCATTATAGGTTTTATGTAAGAAGTTGCCTAAGGGGTTAAGCGCGAGCTTGCTCTTTTTATCTACCTGTGCGATTTGAATCGAACTCGTAATTGGAGGTAATAGTAGACCCCTTGGCGGATGAGATTCTAGACATCTGTAGAATGTATTGCCCTGTTTTTCTTCATTCTGGCTTCAGAGGAGAGAGCATATAAATACATACCCGTCGAATATGCTTTTTGGTAAAGAGACAGCGATAGAAGAGCAAACATCCTATCAGTAACGTCCGTCCCTGGGTCGAGAGACGCACCCTGTTACGAGACAAACTATTGGTACTTTAGATTTAAGCGGCTCTGATTCTGTGAATATATCAAAATTTCTCGTAGTTTTATATTAGTTATGTTGTGTGTCTCCTCCCGAACACTGCTAGCCCGTTTACTCTGAAAATTACGATTGTGTCGTCGCCGCTCCCATGATTTGCGAAGAGCTTCTTTTTATAGTATAATAGAACCCCTCGACCCAGAGCACCACTGTTCGCCTACCAAACTCATAGAACGGTTGGATCTGGATTTCCAAGTCTCGCCACGATGCTAAAAAGTTATTGTCAGCCCTGTGGTGGACAGGGAGTGCTGTGTCATGCGACGTCGCCACATAGGTTTGGTACCTCCAATTAAGCGATCAAGGATTCTGGTCACTTGGTAATAATGGAGATAGTGGTTACAGTAATTACAGCACGTGCAGAGTATTTTATCTTATAGGTTATCTTTGTACATATAAGCTTTAACTCTTGCGTGAACTTAAAGAATGAAAGTCTACCCGACGAATGTCCTAAAACGGCATATTCTTTTCAAACAGCTTCACAATCCGCTCGATATTCAGGTGGTAGCCAGAGAAGTTTCGTAGTACCTTCTGCTACCCACTCATTCGATACATGTAAAGCTGGTAGTAGTTTGCCGTCCGGTGAAAAGGCTACTGAACTGACCGAAGGAGAGTTGTCCTCGAGTGTTTGGAGTGGTGCTCCCGTGGCAGCGTCCCAAAGTCGTATCGTCCCGTCTACTGATCCAGATACGACCTGCTTGCCGTCGGGTGAGACGGCAACCGAGCTGACCGAGGATGAGTGCCCCTCGAGCGTCTTGTCGTGAAATTCAGATACGACTTGCTTGCCATCGGGGGAGAAAGCTACTAATGGGACTTGGATCCCAAGTTCATAAACGTTACCCAAGTTATATGATATTTATATCTATTTATCGATAAATCCTTTTAGCCAAAGATCTCAAAGTCCAGCGACTTCTTATCTTCCGTTCAATCCGATACTCAGGTTGTAAAGTTGAATAAAGATCAAGATTTAGAGGATTAGCTAAGTTAGTAAGATAGAACTCAAGATTATCTATTGACAAGAGAGTGTCAGGGTGCTCGTCCCCAAGTGTTCTCTTCTTTACTTCAAGCGATTTCTCCTCAAGTTCTATAGCTTCTTGTCGTCGGCCGATATCGTAATAACTCATCGCAAGATTACTTATTGACAAGAGAGTGTCAGGGTGCTCGTCCCCGAGTATTTTTCTTCTTATTTCAAGTACTTTTTCTTTAAGTTTTATAGCTTCTTGTTGTCGGCCGATATCGTTATAGCTTACTGCAAGATTACTTATTGATAGAAGAGTATCAGGGTGCTCGTCCCCAAATATTCTCTTTCGTACTTCAAGTACTTTCTCTTCAAATTCTATAGCTTCTTGTTGTCGGCCGAAATAACTATAGCTCATTGCAAGATTACTTATTGACCGGAGAGTATCAGGGTGCTCATTCCCGAGTATTCTCTTTCTTATTTCAAGTACTTTCTCTTCAAGTTCTATAGCTTCTTGTTGTCGGCCGAGATTGCTATAGCTCGCTGCAAGATTATTTATTGACCGGAGAGTATCAGGGTGCTCATCCCCGAGTATTCTCTTTCTTATTTCAAGTACTTTCTCTTCAAGTTCTACAGCTTCTTGTTGTCGGCCGAGATCGCTATAGCTCCTTGCAAGATTACTTATTGATAGAAGAGTATCAGGGTGCTCATCCCCAAGTATTCTCTTCCTTATTTCAAGTACTTTCTCCTCAAGTTCTACAGCTTCTTGTCGTCGGCCGAGATCGCTATAGCTCCTTGCAAGATTACTTATTGACAAGAGAATATCAGGGTGCTCGTCCCTAAGCGTTCTCTCCCTTATTTCAAGCACCTTCTCCTCAAGCTCTACAGCCTCCTGTCGTCGGCCGAGATCGCTATAGCTCGCCGCAAGATTGCCCATTGACCGGAGAGTATCAGGGTGCTCGTCCCCGAACGTTCTCTTCCTTACTTCAAGTACTTGCTCCTGAAGCTGGACTGCCTTTTGCCATTGGCCAGTGTCAACCAAAACCCAGATAAATTTGCTAACTGTCTCAAGGCGTTCTTCCTCACTATTACCAATAATAAATAAAGCTTCTGGCGTTAAGAAAGTTATACAAGTTGTAACATGAGATATTAAAGATCTTCGGAAGCTATAATCAGACGTTTTCTGCCTCCAAGATATAGAGTCCGCCAATATTAGAGCTGTTGTAAATGACCACTTTTCCTGTTCTGGTATACCTAGCCTGTCACGAGCCCATGCGTGAACAAGGGGGTGTATTGAGACGTTATTAGTCAACCCATCGACTTGTATCAGAGAGAAAGATGATAGCAAAGCGATAGCTTCTCGGATATGGTATGGATCCCATTCAGAATCATCTTCATAAAACCAGTCGACTTGATATGAGGCTTTCCAGTCCGAACATGGCTTGCGTGTTGTGTTTCCCCAAGCTTGCCTAAAGATTTCTTCGGAAATCCCGTCAAAATGAAAGAAAGAGAACAGCCGAAGCAGTTCGAGCGCATGACTCGCAACCTCATTGCCCATTCCTTCGATCATATTGACAGAGACTTCCCAAGTTGTGTAGACTGTATACTTGTAATCAGAGCTAGCTTGAGTAGGCGCGCGGCTTAACAGCTCTTGCCGGCGACGTCGATATGTATCACAGTAGTCTTCCAACCGACATAGCTTTTGCCTGATAACAGCCCCTGCTTGGATGATGGCCAAAGAGAGGCTCCCTAAAGTCGTCACAATGCTCCTGGCTGCTAGTCGGGAGGCTTGTGAAGATAGATCGTCCGTTCCAATAGCCTTGAGAAGCAAATCCACGGCCTCTTCAACCCCCATCCCTGCAAATTCGTACGACCCGACCGTTTGGTGAACTTTGCATTCAGGATTGCGTGTAGTTATTAGAATAGTTCCCCGTGAGCCAACAGGAAAGTAGCGAGAGATATCAATGGAGGGATCATCTGCGTTATCAAAGATCAAGAGCCACTGTTGAGGAATATTTGAGAGCCAAGTCCGAATCGATAGTATATCATCTTCGATCTGGCAACTTTGAGCGATCTTTGAGAATCCTTGCTCGATTGTTTGATCGTTGCTACTGTCGATCCAGAACACACCCCAGAAACTGAATGTTATTAGTTAATACGAATTATCAAGTGTTGTGAAAATACCTCTCCCGGTTGTCTTGGGCAAATTTCAACGACACTTGTGTTTTTCCAGAGCCTCCTAAGCCGTACAAGACAAATACGCGTTTCATTTTGAAGGGTCCTGATGATAGACAGCTCTCCTGCAGCATTTTACACACGTCGTACCGCCCAGTGAATACCGCACTGACATTATGTGGGATCAAGTAATGTTTATTGCAGGGATCTATAAGATTATTTTAATAACCAGTAATATCGCGCCTAATAGCTATTATCACGTACCACTAATACTTTGCTTTACATCGCCCTTTGCCCGAAGAATCCTCCGTATTCTTTTGAATAATTTCTCATAATCTCCGTCATCACGTCCTGAAAACTTGCACATGTCTCGATGGTTCGCATCAACGGGTATCTGGTCTTCTCTAGCAACTTCTAGCAATGCCGACTGCTTCTCAACACTCTTAAAATGGCAGTAGTTAGCTTTGTAAATATAATGGATTGTCGGTAAGGTCCTTCCTTACCTCCTTTTTGAATATCCCTAGAGGCTTTCTCTCGTAAAAGCTGACGATCTCATACTGCGGCAACTGATGTCTGAAATCCGACGTAAGTCGAGCCAGTGTATCGCTGTTGGTCTCCAAGGCGCTGAGAAGTTTCGAGTTTGGCTTGCGCATCACGGTTGAAGCGACATTTGTGAGAATTTTCCCGTACGCCGCTTTGTCACTACCGTGATGTGGCGTTCCAAAGAAGATGATCCCAGTAGTATGTTCGCAGATAGGAGAGTATTGAGATTCGATCCGAGCCGAGACGAGAGCCTAGGCCCATTAGTAACATAATTATAAGGGACCAGAGGCATAATTCCAAACCTGCTTCACTACAATACCACCAAGTGAGTGAGCGATAAATATAATGGGTCTCTGATTTTCGTGCTCTTCTTCTCGTTTGTCAATCAGGCTACTAAGCAGATCTTTAGCATGATCCACAATATCTGCGGTTGTATTGCCAAATGCAGCATCGGCATTATACCCAAAAGTCATCACTCGAGCGTCGGGAATGTCGCTTGGGAGGAAATCTTTTGGCCAGAAAGCTTTTGTGTCAGGGTTCGTCCAGGATCCAGTCGCATCTCCGTTGAGGCCATGGACAAAGACAATGCTGCGAAATGAAGGAGTTAGCGGCGGATGGTGCCGGGTATGGTCATACTTACTCGACAGTAAGGGTCAAGGCTACGCTAACTCCAACTCCGTCAGGAGGATAGAGGACGGTTAGGACCATGGTTTTAATAGGCCGCCGTAGCTCGCGAGCACGAATGCACCAGCAGATGATGAATTACTATTGCACGTCGAACTATAGAAATCGTATGTGTCGACAGGCAACGTGGGATTTGTGTCGGGTGGGGTCAAAGCTATCGCCAATGAAACGGCTGTAACTGGGTATTACCAAGATCGGTCGAATACACGATGTCTATCAATACTTCAAGACCAGACTTCTAAGCGTTAGATCGATGTTTTCCAAGCGAGTTTAATTCTACTGTTCGTCGTGGCAGATCATAATCACCAGCCTTGATAATGGTGGTCGTCAGCTCTTGCTTCGCGCGCTAAACGCACAGACCGGTGATCGGCAAATTCAGGAAGAACTTGCGGACTACTCCGTACCGCTGACCAGCCCCGTAAAGAGCATGATGAGCTAACGTGACCAACGAGAGCTTCGGCTTCTTGCTCTGGGTCCATGATCTAATAACAGTAGACGTCTAGTTATCCTTTGCCCGGCCATTGCTTCCAACACGCAAAAGTCATCAATGGCGCAAGAGCCCAGCTCCGTACAAATGAGGGGAGCCTCAAAACTAACACTCTATAGGTCGACAGAACCCGCCTATCCCCCGCCAGTTTTTGACAAATGCGCCCTTCAATTCAATTCATTGGACCGCTAGCGCCGATTCTTCCCTGGCCCACGGTTCGAATTCTAAATTGATTGGGACAAGGCACGGTATGATTTAGGCCGCCAGGAGGCACGCCTAGTGGCAGTACTTGACTGGCTCTGTCCATATTATCCTACCGTCGCGATCGTGATGTGGAAGGAGACGAGATACAGTGCTCCAGTGCCCAGGCACCAGCGTGCTGCCGCGCACCTGCCTATGTAAAGTTGGAGAAACCTGCTCTTACGCTACACGCGTGACATTTTACGCCACACATATGACCAGGCTTGAGAATAGTGGCTGAGTAAAATACAGCGAGCGCGGACTAGAATACAGTATTTTGTAACTGGGCTAATGCACATTAGCAAGTACTAAATCCTGAAGCTAAAACATGTGGCGCTGATGCCCCTCTCCTCGGACGGCGTAACTCCCGGAGAACTATATTATTTTCCTCTCTGAGTGTCTTCAAAACTTGGAGCCATATTCTTTCTTCATGGAACCTTTTCCCAAGTAGTTCGAAATTTGAAGAGACCCTAATAGTCGCGATTAAGCAAGGGGGAGCAGCCGAAGCGGCGATCAGTAGCGTGATTGAAACGATCGATAGCATAATCAACCGTAGTCTTTTTCTTGTTGCTGAGTGGTCTCTTTAGGGAGAAATAGTTAAAGAACAGTGACATATTCATAACAACTTCGTAGACTTGCCAAGATAAAATCATAGATTCGTCTCGTGACAGGGTGCGTCTCTGGACTCAGGGATAGACGTTAGCTTACGCACTTAGATGTATATGCACCTCTACGGAAACTACATCCCAAAGTTCCAAATCACAATGCGCACATTTCGACTTGTAAAATCTATTATTTTTAGTATTGTTGGTAGTAGTATACTATTAGTACATTAATTCATTTCCCTCATGCTGGTTCTATAGCATCAATCCATCCCTATTCTATATGATCACAAGCATCTGTCAATAAGAGTGCCAAACACAAGCAGCAAACGCTTGCTTTTAATTCTCTAGATGCCCCCCACCCCGAATACGCCGTTTTGACAAGGAAAATACAGTGCTCAAGCGACTTTCCTAGTCCTAGCACTTTGGAAAGGGTCTGACTTGACGAATTTCATGATGGGTATAGCCGCCATAACGCCGCGGGGGACCAGATGTATCACCGGCGGGTGGAGATATTCCCTCATCGACAGGTAGATCGTATCTGCCCTAGTCTAAAATTATTGGTGCTCCGTTCGTACATCTTCCAAACAAGCTACTTGGTTGTCTTGGGTATCCATAGAAGTTTCGTTAGGGGGAGGCAGCTTGGCCATTGGGCCTATTTCGGCCAGGTTCTGACGACTTCACAGGTGGAGTGAGATTCTGTGATTGGAAGCTAGGGGACAAAGAGGCAACGGGTGGTAATACGGAAGGTGTTGCAGAGCCTAGGGTCCCATTGGATGTAGTTGGCCTAGGTGGGGAGTGCTTGGTCGGTGACATTCCTGTGATAGCAGGAGGCAGTGGAGAGGTGTGGCTGCCCCCCTGAGTTGCGTCTCCTTGGACTGAGGATGGCGTAAAATGCGGAGATGAGGATACACTAGGCCGCCAAACATGCAGGTTTGGGGTAGCATGCTGGATTGGACTGCTAGGAGGGTTTGAGAGGTTATTGGTGTGGTTGATTGGAGTTAGCATTGGAGCTCCGGAAAAAGGGGATGAGCGAGCGACAGCACCATCACTGGATACAGGCCGCGGTCCGTTTGCAGTATAGTTTTGCAGGACCCCGTGAGGATTACCCGCTGGTGTCGGAGTTCCTTGCATTTTTGAAGGCGTGGCAACGGGTTGGCCTGGTGTGCCAGTGTTATAATTAGTGCCATTGCCGTTAACAAAGGTGTAAACTTGTGGCTGTCCTGGCGGTGGCAGATTGGTTGGACTGTTGGGGTGTGGTGAAGCAAATGCATGCGCACTAGGCGGCCGCGTACTTTCATATGATGGGGAAGCCTTGCCCTGGCCAGGTGCCTGGAGGGGAGAAGGTCCAGAATATTCCGCAGTAGAGGCTCCTTGACTAAGTCGGGCAACAGAAGCTGGCAAGGGAACGCTAGAATTTCCCCGATCAGAGCCTTGAGATAATGCTTGGTGCCCATTGGTTTGAGAAAGCTCAGACTGAGCCGCAGTGTTTTTGAGGGCAGTCTGATGGGCATATTGGGGTGGGACGGTTGGGGTTGGTTGCCATGTGGCCATCCTTGGGGTGCTTTGTTGCATAGAGTGGGTGCCTCCATTGGCCAAAGGAGCAGTGGTAACGACTGGTATGCTATTATCTCTAGGAGGTAGCGGTGACGAGGATGATCCGGGGCGGTTCAGTTTGATCTTGATCGGAGGGTGAGTTTTGGCGCGTTCGGCATCTATTGCACGGCGCTGGCAGGTTTTACAGATGAAATGAAAGTCGTCTCGATCAGCTTCTGCCTGGCTGACTCCCACACACTTGCTGTGCTGCCAGATGTTGCATTTATCGCATGCAATGCTGTGAGTGCCATCATCAATTTGGCCATAAGCGCCACAAATGCAATCGAAGATCCAATCCTCTTCCTCCGCGAGCTCCTCGAGTGCTTGTTTTTTCTTCTCTATTTCGGCCTTGAGATGACGTTCAGATAGGCGGCCTGCTCCCACTTCAAGCTTCTTGCTATCTTCAGAGAGATTCGCAAGCTCCTCTTCGTGTAGGATTCGACGGGCTTCGCGCTCCTTCAGTCGTTGTTCGCGGGTTTGCATACGCGATTCGCGCTCTTTCTCAAGTTTCAACCACTTCTCTTGCTCCTTCTTGGCCAAGGCTAGCTCCGCTTGCCTCTTGCGCTCTGCTTCCCGGGCTCCTTCTTCTTGTTTCTGATGTTCCATCTTGCTTGCAATCCTGCTTGATCTCTTGGCTGTCGCTAGCTTCTCAAGGTTGAGTAATTCGCGCTCCTTCTGAGCAGCCTTGCGTTTACGTGATTCTTCCTGCTTCTCTAACAGAGGTAAGAGCTCTTCAACTAGTCTCGTCCGCAGAGTCTTCTCATTTGGATCACGGGTTTTCTCCAGGGTCGCAATAAATGCGCTGAGCTCATCCAAAGTGATAGCAACACACTCCCAGATCATCCCACCAAAGCCATCGTCCTCCTTCTCGTCATTCGCACGATCGCCAATGGCGCTTTCATCGGCGACTTCGGCTTCACTCTCCACGGCTTCCGAGACCCTGCGACGTTTGCTCGCCCGCACTGCAGCTTTTGCCTTCTTCGAGTTCTTTTTGGGCTTTGCCGTAGGAGGCTTCGGGGGAGGAGGGTCGGTCCGGCGGTAGAGTCTGTTATCATCAAGAGCAAAGTAGCTCCGGTCCTCCGAATCCCATCCGAAGGGTTCTATGCGCTATTCGGCTCATGTTAGCTTAATCATTTGCTGTTCCTCGACAGCAGGCTTACCCAGATGGTCTGTTCACTATCCTTGTGCTCCTCCATTCTTTCGCGGATGCGGTCAGGGTTTACCATTGTCCATTGCGTAAGTTGTTGTAGCACTCGAATCTATGGCAAAAACTGTCAGGAACCATATAAACATCGCGCCGGCAATAATAACCCACCTTTGTGAATATATCGAAATCGTCGAATTTCGCGGGCACTTCTTCGGTCCCGTATAGATTACGATGAGGGGCTTTGGCTACATATTGCCTTCGCGTATATTCGTCGAATAATTCAGGACTATCAAAAATGAGCTTGAGAAGGGGAAAGTTGCAGGGAACCTACGTAAGCCCTCGATGCGACGAGACAAACTTGAGAAGAGCAAGGCCAATCTCGGGCAGCACAGTTGAGTAGGGTTTTATACATTCCATCTCCAGGTCCTAACAGGATAATATTAGCATTGATGCTAGATAACGAGATAATCGGGGGCCAGCTCAGCGCGCACTGGGGGATGTACCTCAATGTCCAGATTCTCGTCTATCTTGAGAGCCCGCCCAAAGATATAGATATACTGCACGACGTTGGCAAACTCCCACATATTCCTAACGCGGTCCAGCAGACTCCTCTCCGCCGGCTTAGACGGCTCGACGGCTTCCATCTCCTGCCGGCCCCGCTTGCGGGAAGACACCATGGTTGTGGACGACCTCGCGCGGCGGATGCGGATGGAGATGAGGGATGGAAGTAGACGTGACGGAGTCGATACCGGTTTGGAGGCAACCAGGAGTTGAGCTGGCTGGCGGTTATTCTAGCAACGGCTGGGCTGGACTGGAGACCCAGCAAGAAACCAAGCGTGTGGATATGCGTGGTAGCAGCAGTGGCGGTGGTGGTGGTGGACTGCAAAATAGTGCGAATAGTTATGAGATTAGAAAAATATCACCCGAACACGACAGAACGCGGTTTCGACGTCAATTCCACAGTTGAGGCACGAGATTGGATTTGGTACGGCGGCCGGAAAACGCAGGCCGGAGGACGGGAACTACCTAGGTACTTGTACGGAGGACGGAGTAGCACCGTTACGTATGGCCGATTGCACGTGACTTCAGCCACTTCATTCCGGGACTGAGGAATGGCATTCAGGGGAAGTTGGTGTTATGGGCTGAGTGAGATACAAGCAGCAGCATACTAGAGAGAGGTAATCTTACATAGTACTGTAGACTGCGTTTCAAGGCCATAGTATCCTTCTCTACCAATTAATCGCTTCTCATTATTGCTCAGGATTTAGAGGGGTAGCTTATGTATTATTTACATCAGTGTGCGAAGGACCTCCGGTATACAATATATAATAATAATAATAATACGAGCAGAGTAAACACCAAGACAGCACCACTCCTGGTACTTCCTAGACGATGACATAAGCAACGACTAATCTCGCAGCCCTTCCCGCCCAGCTGAAGGCGCTAGACCAAACCGGGCCGGCCCCCCCCCTGGCTAGTGTTCTACTGCGTAGTCCGCAACTCTGTCTCGCCTTGTGAAAGCCGACGTTACAGAAGTCAAACGACGACGACAACGCCTCTAAACGGTGCCTCCTATACGCAAATAATATATCCCCGAATCCCTCTTCAAGTCGGCCCACGACTATGCGAAGAATCTGGCCATACTCTCGCTAAATCCAGGCTCCAATGCACCGCGCTCATCAACAACCATGACCAGCACTTGACGAGCCACACGTTCGCCGCGCGCATCCCGCTACAGTGGTCTTGCACCCACCTGATAGCTAGCCCAAGTCGTGGCGTGGATTGGAGAACAACAGACAACAGCGATACACCAATACCTACAGAGACCTTCGGGTCATTGGCATAGGCCACAATGCCTCCTCCGGGCCCGCAGGATTCTGCGAATCCATACCCATCGACCCCTCTTCAATCGATACCACTCCAGAATCTTGGTCGCGGCCAAGATCCCCCGCCAGAGTCGGTAGACGTCGCCCATAGTCGAGGCAGAACTTTGCTGAGTGGCGGATCACGGCCGTTGAGCGGGTATAATAATGGCCCTCGATATGAAAGGTTGGACGAGACCTCCCCAAGTCCGGTTGACAGGACCCCTCGTCGCGCTGGCGCTACTCCTACTCCCCTATCTATAATACCGCAGTCACGGCCGCCCAACGACCCGGAAACCCCGATATCTCCAGTCGGTAATCCTGCGGATTTCCAAGCTGCGATGGGGTTTGCGGGTCTGCTCGTCCCCGACATCAGTGTCTCGCAAGCTCCAAGAACGAATTCCCCCTACGGGTCAGGGGATTTTAGCGGCGCATCCCCATACGGCGACTCTCGCGAGGATCTTTCGGGATATGATCCGGGATACTTTCCACCTGACTCCGATAGTATTCCTCTCACAGATACGAATCATCTTCAGCCTGTGAGTGGAGCGGAAGCCTATGCTGATAGGGGACAAGGACATGATAGATCGGGGAGTTTCCATAGCGTTGATTTTGCCTCGTCCGGGGCAGGGAGACATGCGAGTTATAGGCTTGGAGACGAGCTTGGGCTGGCAGAAAATGGTCTTTCGCGAGGATCTCTCTCTCCAGACAGTCGGAACAGGTCCCGATCGCCGTCGACCACCTCGGGCGCCCTCTCAAGGGCTGGCTCAATGGTAAGGGCAATGTCACAACGTGTTGTGAATCTCAGTGGTGAGGCCGAGCTTATTGAAATGAGTGCTCGTCGGGAGGCGGCTCGGCAATCCAGCATCCCGCCTGTTCCAAGTCTCCCCAGTGAGCCTCAACCCTTTTTTCGATCACAATATGATGAGCCACTGCCTACGGACCCTAAACATCAAAGTGGTGTATCACCAGCACCTGCGGAGAAAGCTATGCGGTTCTTTGGTTCAAATTCGCCAGAACCGTCGCCCAATGATGAACGGAAACTGAATTCCAACCCCCTGAAGGGCAATTCGTTGGGGATTTTTTCTCCTGAGAGCAGAATCCGAAACCGCCTATGTGATATGCTGGTTTGGCCAATTACAGAGCCAGTCATCCTGATTCTCATCATGGTTCAAACTGTCCTCCTAGCCGTTGATTCATCCAAAAATGTTTTCACCAATCCTCGTCCGGAGCGCTGGGGCGGGTCCGCAATTGATCTCGCTATTCTTGCGTTATTTATTATTTTCACTCTCGAGATCATTGTTCGGGTCATTGTGTCTGGATTCGTTATCAACGCCCCAGAGTACAGTACCATAGATCGGAATGGCGGGGTGAAGGCCATGGTTCTGGACAAATATCGGACTTTTTTTACACCTAAACGAGGATTATCCGTTAAGGGGCACCGTGCTTCCCCCTTGGTCACCGCCCCTACCGTTCTTCGTTCTTTCACCGTAATGCAGGGGGAAGATATTAGGACTGTGGAGCAAGCGCAACGTCTCCAGCTGGCCAGACGTGCATTTTTGCGGCATGGCTTCAACAGACTTGATTTTGTGGCTGTTGTAGCGTTCTGGATATCTTTCGTTCTGGGAGTTGCAGGGATGGAGAGTCGCCATCATATATACCTCTTCAAAATGTTGAGTTGCTTGCGGATCCTTCGATTACTGGCCCTCACACATGGAACTGCTGTATGTATTTTCTCAATTCCTAGTTATTCTCGCTAACATGTCGTCTCAGATTATTTTGCGAAGTTTAAAGAAGGCGGCGCCATTGCTTGTCAATGTTGGGTTTCTCATCGGCTTTTTCTGGCTGCTATTCGCAATCATTGGGGTGCAAAGCTTCAAGTCGAGTTTTGATCGTCAATGCGTTTGGATTGACCCTCTAGATCACTCAAATAAGACTGGCTCGGCATACACGCATGAGTTCCAGTTCTGTGGAGGGCAGTTCAACAATGATACAGGAGCCCACGATCCTTGGAAATTGGGGCCCCTCGATGGTACACAAGACGTCGACCGTCTCGAGAACGGAACGACATCTATTAAGGGGTATCTATGCCCCCGAGGATCATACTGCATTCAACTTGAAGGAGACCAGCTTCCTTACAGCGGAACAGTCAGCTTCGACAATATCTTCCAGTCGCTGGAATTGGTTTTCGTGACAATGACCGCGAATACTTACACTGATATTATGTATTACACCACAAATTCGGACTACTTAGCAGCTGCGATCTTTTTTGCCGGTGGTATCATGATAATGATGCTGTGGCTTCTCAATTTGCTTATAGCTGTCATTACTTCTTCCTTCCAGGTAATCAGAGAAGAAGGCAAAGCTAGCGCATTTGCTGCTCATGTCAAGACTCTCCTACCAACCAAGGACCCCGGCTTACCTCGCCGCGTCAGCTCACTCAAACGTTTATTTGATAAGACGCAATGGGTTTGGGTCATCTGTATTGCCTACGACCTCGTGGCTCAATCTATTCGGAGTACGACTATGTCGGCCTCTCGGGGGCGATTGATCGATACCTCAGAGACTGTCGTCACATTTATTCTACTGGTCGAGATTGTTCTCCGGTTTGCTGTCGATTGGCGAGGTTTTGCTCGGGACAAGAAGAACTGGTTTGACCTAGGACTGGCTGTTATTACAACAATCATTCTGATACCGCCGATTCGCAACTCTGGGCAACCCTATGCATGGCTAACCGTTTTTCAACTTCTCAGAGTTTACCGGGTTATCATCGCGGTGCCTGTCACAAGAAAATTGCTTACTCTTGTGCTCGGAAACTCAAGTGGTATTGGCAACCTCATGCTATTTGTCTTTTTGATAACATTTCTCATCTCAATCTTCGCCGTACAATTATTTCGGGGTGAAATTGATCAATTCGACGACGGCGGTGATCCTCACCAGGTTACCTTCGCTACTATATATAACGCCTTCCTCGGAATGTACCAAATTCTATCTAGTGAAAACTGGACCGAGGTGCTTTATAATGTCACCATGTACGGTAACTCTCGACACTCGGGTTGGATTGGTGCAATATTTTTCATCGGATGGTTCATTCTAGCAAACTTCATCTTGGTAAACATGTTCATAGCTGTTATCCAAGAAAATTTCGACGTCTCCGAAGATGAAAAACGCATGCACCAACTCAAAGCATTCCTAAACAGAAAGGAACTCGGCGGTTCGTCCAGCAATCTCTCGCTCTCGGCCGTATTCCGCTTTGGTCGGGCCAGGGCACCTAAAGATCCTTTAGATTATGGTCCGGCCACAATGGAAATGCTCTTGAAGGATGCTGTTGTGAAAGACTTCCTGGATGACGAAATCCGCGCAGCGGACGAATCCTCCCCACACATCAACACTCCACCTGCGCAGGCGCCCGTCGCCAATAACGGGCTTCTTTCCAGTTTGCGGGACAAGTTCGTAAGCCGTGTCTGGAATCGGGAACCGAATCCCTTCTATTCAAATATTCAATTTTCGAGCCGGCCTGATGAACCAACTGACGCAAGAACCTTGGCGAAGGAGGCTGTCTCAGCAACTTCGCAACGAAAGAAGGCACAGCGTGAATTTTTAGCTCGGCATCCAACTTATAATAATGCTCTATTTATCTTGAAGCCTACGAACCCAGTCCGCCGCTTCTGCCAGAGGATCGTGGGCCCTGGGCGTGGAAATGAACGAATTGATGGCGTCGAGCCAAACAAGGTCGTATGGTACACATTTTCTGCATTTATATATGCCGCAATAGTAGCCATGGTTCTACTTGCTTGCGTCACTACTCCCCTTTATCAGAAGGAGTACTTCGATACCCATACATTCAACGTCAAAAATTGGTTTGTGTGGGCTGATATGTCCTTCGCCATTCTATTCACGGCCGAAGCGCTCATCAAAGTCGTTGCAGATGGCTTTTTCTGGACTCCTAATGCTTATTTCCGAAGTTCCTGGGGATTGATTGATGGCATTGTATTGATCACCTTTTGGATCAGCGTCAGTACATCCCTGTTAAACGATGGCGCAGTTTCCAGGGCTGTAGGAGCGTTTAAAGCCCTTCGAGCCTTGAGGTTACTCAACGTTAGTGATAGTGCCCGGGAAACGTTTCATTCCTTGATCATTGTTGGGGGCGCCAAGTTCTTTTCGGTAAGTTCTATCCAATCCCTGCTCTCGAAACTGGCTAACTATTCCATCAGGCTGCCTTTGTGTCCTTATCTCTCCTGATTCCGTTCGCCATATATGGCTTGAACCTTTTTCATGGTCAAATGGTATCTTGCAATGACGGTTCTGACAGCATCTCTGGCCTCGCTGACTGCTTCGGGGAATGGGGATCGACGCCTTATAGCAATGACTGGATACTGATGACACCGAGGGTAGCGTCCAATTCTTATTATAACTTCGACGATTTTGCAAGTTCGCTCTTCATACTTTTCCAGATCGTCTCCCAAGAAGGCTGGGTAGATGTGATGTGGAGTGCCGAATCGATTACGGGTCGGGGACTTCAGCCAAAACCATTTGCCTCGCAAGGCAACGCACTATTTTTCGTCATATTCAACCTCCTCGCAACGGTATTCGTGCTTACCTTATTTATCTCCGTCTTTATGAGAAACTACACGGAACAGACCGGAGTTGCTTTCTTGACGGCAGACCAAAGGTCGTGGTTAGAGCTTAGAAAACTTTTAAAGCAAGTTTCACCTTCCAAGCGGCCTTCTAACAATCTCGATAAGAACTGGAAAGACTGGTGCTACAAACGGGCCGTCAGGAAACATGGTAAATGGCAACGGGCGATAACGGGTGTCCTCGTTCTCCACCTCATCTTATTGTTACTGGAATACAATAATGAACCAGAGTGGTGGGATTTGGCCAGGACGTATATTTTCCTGGGTTTTACGATCTTTTACATAGCAAACGTCGTCGTACGGATCGTAGGACTCAGTTGGGCGAGATTTAGACGAAGTTCATGGGATATATACTCGATCATCTCCATCAGCGGGACACTTGTCACTACAATATTATTCCTGGCCAACCCGGATTCACAGCTCTACATCCGACTCCACAAGACGTTCCTCGTCTCAATCGTCCTTCTTCTAATCCCACGGAATGACGCCCTAGATCAACTTTTCAAGACAGCAGCTGCTAGTCTAACAAACATCGGTAATCTGCTAGCCACATGGTTTATTTTCTTCCTAGTTTTCGCAATCGCCATGACCCAAACCTTTGGCCTCACTCGATTTGGGAGCGCCGAGGATGGTAATATCAACTTCAGGACGGTACCGAAAGCCCTCATCTTGCTCTTCCGCATGAGTACTGGCGAAGGCTGGAATGGAGTCATGGAAGATTATGCCGGTATCGAACCGCCACTTTGTATCTCCGGCCTCGACTTTTTCGAAAGCGATTGCGGAAGTCAGAACTGGGCACGGGGTCTCTTTATTGCTTGGAACATTCTCAGCATGTATATCTTCACCAGTTTATTCGTCTCGCTCATCTACGAAAGCTTCAGTTACGTGTACCAGCATTCCAGTGGACTCGGGAAAGTAAGCAGGGAAGAGCTTCGGCGCTTCAAACAAGCATGGGCGACCTTAGATCCCGAGGGCACGGGATATATCAGTAAGGAGGCATTTCCTCGGCTTTTGGGCGAACTCTCCGGAGTGTTCGAAATGCGCATATATAGCCAAGAAAATTCCGTGCGGAGGATCCTAGAGGATATTCAGTCTGAGCAACCGTCAGGCAGGATATCAGCTATGGCAACCTCGAGCGCATCCAGTGGCGTCGATTTGAAGGCCCTGAACAAGAGACTCAACACTATTAATCCGGAGCAGGTCAGACTGGCGAGGACTCGTTACAATCTCTTCTTTGAGGAAGTCATGGTCTCAGCCGACGCCGACCGCGGGATTTCATTTACCACTGTCTTACTGATCTTGGCCCATTACAACGTGATTAGCGATAATAAGAGTTTGAAGTAAGTTCTTTCCCACACTACTCGTCGGAAATGCTGACTTTGGTTTAGGCTGGAGGAATTCTTACGCCGTAGGGCGCGCCTACAACGAGTAGAGGAAGAAATCCGCCGGCGGATCGTCCTCGGGTTCTTCGATACGATGTAAGATCCCCGAATAGGTGAAATTCAATATGCTAACGACATGCTCGAAGGTACTGGTCAAGAACATTTAGGAGGCATATGGAGAGGAAACGATCAGGCCGTATGACTGACATCCCACAACTGGGACCAGAAGTATTTATAGATGACGAAGAAGAAGTTGTCCCGAAGCCGGGCAAATCACCAGCATCTGAACGATTGTCACCAATGGATATTGTCGATACCCGCAGCTCGTTCATTGCCCACGGCTTGGATGGTGCGCGACGCCATCGCTCAGGGGAGTCGCAGTCGCCCTCCAGCTTTGGCGGGCCGCTGTCACCGGCCTTCCCTTCCCCCAACACTGGGAAGTCGCCGCAGCTATCACCACATCGGCCGACCAATTCAGCCTTCAGTTTCGAGGGAGGAGAGCTGGGCGAAGCGGCCTCGGCAGCTAGTAGTAGGCGCGGCAGCGGAGTTAGCGCAGAGAATGTCCTACAAATCCTTGATAATTCGGCTTGGGGAGAGAGTATTCGGCGAAGTTTTACCATGAAGCGACCACCCAACCGCAGAGACCCGCCTTCATAAAAAACGAATGTATCATTCTAGACTTGGATGATGATAATATTACGAGGGAGATGGTGTGTTGACTTATATTTTCTAGACGGTCAAAAATAGGATGGGTCATTACGCGATGGATTTGGAAGTAGAGGGGCGTTTATGGGTATATTACGGCCTCTTCACGATCATATTTGTTTCGATTACGAGTCAGGTGGGATGTAAATATGTGCGATGGATTGGGGGGGGTGGCTAGCTGGTTTCGCAAATGGGGTGTTTGCGATGTATACTGACTGTTCATCGGTGGGACCGGTATACTGTTGGTTATTTTTTTCAGATTCTCGGCATTTTCCTGGAGTGAAACACTTGGGCTCGATTAGATGGAGGGGTTTTACTTTCTTTTTCTGTTTATTTAACTGTGCATAGCCAAGGAGTTCTTTCTTTCTTCGTCGCTGGTATAAGGATAATGAGGCGAGTTGAAAGTACATAGTAATAACAGAGATCTTATGTTTGAAACAAGTTGATATCTAGGGATCAGGCTCAACGCATGGTGAACTGAATAAAATGGGACTCCTATAAATCTTGGGTATAATGGCTGGAATAGATATCCTGGGAAATAAATCTCCTGGAACGAGCAAGTCGACAGACCTCGCTAGGTAAAAGATACCCAGACCAAATCGAATCCCGCCTCATCCGGAGTAGTTCGTTGATAAAACTCCCAATGTCGCCATATCCGTATAGGGGTAGAACCCACTCTCAGACTGTCAGGTCATGTTCTATGACTCTAGAGGCGGAATAATTTTCTTGACGATGCGACGATTCCACGGGCTAGGCGGTGTCAAACAGTCCAAGCCCCATGTCAGTGTCGCAACCAACAAGGGCCCACTAGCCCAAGCTGGTGATTATCAGCATGAAACCTGTCGCAGGCTTGGGTTCCTCAGGAGCAGCCGTGCCTGTTTGATGCGCAAGCCTCCAGGACAGCATGCCATCCATCATTGCCGTGGGTGGTTTGAGGTGTAGTGCTGCAATATCACTCCGATCAGGTGGTGCAGTGTGGATAGATGGCTCCCTGGCTATCATACCGGACAGCCGGTGGGGCGTGAACGTGCGGGTTATGGGATGGTTTTATCGTGGATGGGAATGTTTCTAAGGGATCGGCTGGAGCTCTTGGATGTTTCGCCTCGGTCACGGAGATCCATTCAACCGTTAACTCGATGTGATGTGTCCGTCTCTCTCTCGTGAAGGAGGGGGCATCATCGTGTTCTTCAGCTCCCATGACCAAGAGCGAGGAGCAGCCCCGAGCTGGTAAATGGCATTGGAAATTGCATTCCAGAGACATATTGAAGGATTCGCATTGATTATTATTGACGATAAAAGTCTGGATTATTGACCAGATGCAGAGAGGGCTTATCAAGGCAGGGAGTTGGAATTAGAACCTCGGAGATCAGGGGCAAGGGAGCACGGGATATCAGCCACTGCTAAGTCCGCGATGCTTCAGAGTTGCCGCAGCAGCACGACGATAATCAATCCTCCAGCTGCGTCTGTACGAAGTACATGTCACTTGTCAACTTGCTCTGGTGCTTGGGAATCCCCCGCATTGCATCTGCATCTGCATCTGACAAACCCACATCTAGCAGGTTGCATCTACAGAGCAGAATGTATATCCTCTGTTTGACCATTTCCTGGTCCTCTCTCCGCGCAGTGCTGTTTCAGTACGGAATCCTCGTCTTCCTCGTCTTCCTCGTCTTCTCGTTGTCCCTTTGCCCCTGCCGGCCTCTCTCCCCACCCCTTTGTAACACCAACCGCATTGACTACAGCCACCGAGGCAAGGTATCATCACCGCAACGCATGAATGTTTGCACCCAGCCCGTATTCTCCGTTCGTCTTTTATTGAATTCTTGCGCTCTTCCCGGGCCCCTTGAAGCCCCTTCTGCTGCCTGACCCTTGCCCCTCTCCTTCTTCCCAAACCTTCTTCTATTTCCAGGGCCGCAGGGGAAAGTCCTAGCGTGGCCCTGGCCATGGCCAGCTTTGATAAGTACTGGTCTTGCGGTCGCCGGGAGGAATAATAGTATTCTTCGTTCTATCGAATCCTTTGAGATCTCCCGTCCACGTTCGGTAATTGCCATTTATCCCCAGTCTAAAGAGACTCGTCACTCGTTCACTCGTTCAGTGCTTTACAATTGCTTCACATACTCAATCCTTCCTAATCCACCGAGGCTGCGCCTTTGATTTTCATCTTCGTACATCACCGGCGCTCACTAGACATTCTTCTGGAAGCACCACCAAACTTGATATACCTTCACTCCTTTTCAAAACCACTCACCAACCGCCAATATGCGCAACACACGCTTCCAATCCATCTCCTTCTCCAGCATCCGCACCTCACTGCGTCGGTCCCGCTCCCGGTCACCATCAGATTCCTCGATAATGTCCAGCAACCGCAACTCTTATGCCTCCAACTCTTCCTCGCCCATCAGCACGGTCAATGCCATCATGCACCGACAACCTTCAGTGGTTGACATGGAGGAGGAGAGAAAGATCTTCCCATCCGGCCTCGATGTCCTTGAGCCCCGACCAATCGTCTACTGGGGTGGCATGGAGGAGAGAATGAGCTCCTTCTAGAGAAAATGACAACTGAGTGGATTCGATACCAGCAAGTTACGCCTGAACGAGAGAAGGTTTTGACGAAGGATTATTGATATTTGGGAAGCCCGCGGCTGGAACATGGTCTATTATGACGGCGTTATTATTATTATTCACACGACTACGGATACGGATGGACTTTTGGTGTTTATGGGCGATGGGGCGTATATTTTTATTGGATGCAGATTTCGCACGTTAGGTCACGTCTGCGAAATGCCAGTCCAGAAGATTTAGGGGTATTTAGGGGTATTTAGGGGTTGAATGATGCTGTTGCCCAAGGGAAAAGATAAGCTTCACTGTGGTGGAACATCTCTTATATTCAAATACACTCGTTGTAATGCGACATATTCATACCAATTTTGCCTTCTTGGAAAAGTATCTACTTGAGTGACTCCGGGTTTAATTCTCATGATTGACCAACCTCCCGCGTGATGGGAACCGAAATCTTCCAGCGCGGAGGGGCAGTTACATGTCAGAACGCAATCGGAAGATCTTCATATTCATATCGGCTATTTATTATCACCTGCGTTGATCAACGACATCCATCCGGTAAGGCATAAGTCGATCTCAAGCCTCGAATATTTATGCAAGGTCCATCATCCTGTAGGATGTCACGACCCACTTACCCCGAAACTTGACGTACTATCCATTTCGGGAAGTGATGTGAGGGTGCCTATCACGAGATTTTCCGAATCGGGCCCTTTCAGCATAGAGTATTAAAGCACCTTTCAGCTACCACATTAATCCTTTGAATGGACTCACCTTGGTTTATACACTACAGTGCTGGCTCTTTGGCGGATGGGAACTTACGATTCGTCCGTCCGATTACGGAAGGCTTATGTGCTATCTCCTAAATTGGACAGGCATGCATTTATTTGCACTACTGCTTTGCTTTCTTATTCTCAAGGCTGAGTGTACCTATCGTCTCACAAAACTGGGTTGTTACCGTTGAAGATATCCCAGTCAAGTGTCGCGGTAGCGGCAGGATCATAGAGAGCGCAACACAGTTCAACATCTAGCATTCATACCCCCAAAAGGCGATATTCTCCCCGTTAGCGTCAAAAGTTGGCAATGACTACATCGTAGCCAATTCTATCAGTCCCTAAGTTTAAAGAAATGGCTAGAGTTTTCCATCAAGACCTCTTACTTTTTCGTGTGGAGGAAACCAATTATTCTAAAGTCTAATCTCTAATCCACTCGCAGTTATTATCTATTATTTAACAATAACCCTTCCACCAGATATAAAGTCCCATAATGCTGCACCTACAGTATATAATTTAGGGGCTTAAAGATATATAACATAAGAAGCCGCTAAAATTGTCCGAAAAAAATAAAACGTATAAAACGTGTTTGACTTATAATTTACAGTATCTCCCCTATTTTCACACATATTATGGATTTCGCGAACAGGGTTAAAAGGGAAGGGTATGGCTGATTTTATAGTTAAGACTAGTAATATATATTCCCTTATACTTCATTTAGTTTGCTACTAGCGTCGTTACTAGATAATCATATTAAGCCTTGTTTATTTCTATTTCGTAAAAGGAAATAAGCTGTGCTAACCCCCACCTGAGGCGTCAACTAAGAGCTTATTCAAAATATAACATATAACGATTTTGAACTAGTGCACTCAAACAAGTAGAATTCTATTCATCTAAACCATATATTATCAATCCCACCCAGCGTAACTAAGCCCTGATTTCATTCAGAGCGTCTACCCGCTCTTCCGAAAACATATTTACAGCAATCACTTTCGTCGCCACATTCACCCAACAATTCCTTCCTATTGTCAAGTAATCACAATAAGGTACCCCAGCTACTGTAGTAGTATATATATTAACATCGCGCCAAGTGGGTTATTAAAACCTTCTTCCCCATCAACTTCTCAACCACTTTGTTGCAGTTGCCAAAGGAAGGACGACCAAGCCCCAACCACAACGTATACCTCAATATAATTAAGGCAGAAGAAAACCAGTCATCAGGAATAAAGAACACATGGCAATCTCAGAAGCAAAGAACATGAAAGTCAATAGCCCGGGCCAAGTCGCAATGTCTGAAAGGAAATCATCACTCCGTGAGCGGATTATGAAGCCAATTTCCCGGACCAAGAACTCTATGGGGCGGATGAACTTGCCTGGTATGGATTATGTTCATCGAGGACATACTCGCCAGACGAACACGATATGGAAGGCCAAGGCGGTGGTTGATAGATTGGTGGAAGAGACTGATGGCCCCAAGTCCCCTTATCGGCAATACGCACGTACGCCCAAGATACTGCGCAATAAAAGGGGCTGGATATTGTGGAAACGGTCCAAGCCGCCGATAACTCTACCATGCACGGGAGAAACTCCAACCCAAGCGCCAAGCAAGCATACGCACCCCGATGGGCCACTGGATGACCAGAGAACAGTTTGGAAACCAAGAATTGCTGCGTTCGAGAACATCAGTGATATGGTGTTGCCAGGTCCGAAATTCCCACAGATCTGGAAGAGGTCCAGCTGCGATCTGGAGGAGGAGCTCCGCGAGGCTGTAGGCTCGTCTCTGGCACCCTCGTGCTGGTCCCTCCTAGAGCTACCATCTAGCAGCGCCAACGATCTTTTGGATATGAAAGGCTACATGACAGATCCATCTCCGCAACCGGAAGACTTGGTGAAAAACTCGGATCTGTCCTCCCGGAGCAGCGTCAGAACTTCACGTCCAAGCCCTGTAACAGGCTCTTATCTTCATCTCCGCGGGAGAGGTGGTAAAGGTGTTGGTCTTCTTGGTCATCTCTTCGGACTGAGAATGCCAAAAGGAGATCCGGAGGAGAGAAAGTTCATGGATGAAAAAATTGGTTTTGTGGATTGGTACATTGTTGGAGGCCCTGCTCGAGGGATGACTTGGAGAGAGTTTGCCGAGCTCAATAGAAAACGGGTGGAGAAGACAAATGAGATTGAGAGGAAGAAGAAACAAGCGAGGGAGGCGGCGAAGAAAGCAAAGGCGGAGAAGAAGTAGCAGAAGTGGGCTGGTAGTTAGAGGAGTTAAATGGGTTCGCAGAATATCTCTGAAGGGGTTGGAGTGCATGGATGGTAAAATGTCCCTTGGTGACGATAGTTGCTGCTTAGATAGAAGAGCATCTTGGAACATGGGCATTTAGATATCATCCACGCTGCGTTATATACAGCATTAGAATAGAATGCAATGAATGCATGGATTCGTAGAACAGCTGGTTTGATGTCACTGACAACGCTGCGCAATACGAGCATCGCTCACTAGCTATTCCTTGCTTGTCCCACGTATTGCAAGTGCCAGGGACTAACTACGCTGGCTGGCCACGTCGCAATGACTTAAGAAGCAAAACAGGACAATGCAGGACCCAATTGAAATGCATGGTCTGCGCTGAGAAGAATAGCGGTGGGGATTGGGGGTCAGGACTTGGACGACCAAGGGTAAGCCCAAACCACAAGATGTAGAAATTGATTCACCATTCTTGAACTGCAAAAAGTGAACGATAGCCTGGTTATTCAATCCGGAACCTTAACTTAATTTAAACCTTTGGCTACTTTAGTATTCTACAGCGCACTGGCTTTGCGAGGGGCGTTTCAGGTCTGCGATAAGAGCTTGTTGCCCGGCCTACTATCAGCAGCAGCGTCAGGGGCCGAGTAGCGATGTCAACAACACCGCACAGCGTCTTCTCCCATATGCAGGTCACCGCATGTCACATCCCGATATCAGACACCCATACGTCTTACTTCGCACCGTTATTGCACAAGACATCTCAAACCTAAAAAACCTTCTAGCTTACGTCTCTCCCTTCCTTGCGCCTGCTAACAGTGGTGTAGTGCGATTCCAGAACCATTTGGCGAGGGTTGACGAGGAGGTTGGGAGTTGCTGCAAAGTTGGGCAGGTGGCTGGGCGAGCTGCAGTCATATTCAACCACCGCATTTTTAAGTGCATTATTCCCACGCTGTCACACCTCGTGGTTTCCCTTTCCCCATTACACAGTACACCTCATACATTCCAGAGACAGTTCTAATTCTAGGGCCCTCGACTATCGTTATCGCCATCAATTGACGTCGGCGCAATCCATTATCGCAAAGCCGTTATCGACTTTCTAGAACACACTCACAGCAACCGGCTTAGCTGAAGATTCTCGCCCATCATATTGAGAGCGGGGCTTCTCTCCCTCACCGCTGTCGTCAGCGAATTCAGCAACGCGAGCGACGACGATAAACGAATTTTTCAACTCGCATCTACAAACCAAATCACTCAATCGGATTCGACAATATAAATCCTGCACGATGCGGCTTGCGCAAACACCTACGAGTTTGCTCTCCCTCCTCCTAGTTGCTCTGTCCAATATCGAGTCAACTCAAGCATGGCCCATAGGAGAGCTCGACTTCAGCTTCCTCACCGGCAGAGCAGCCTGTGTCTCGTTCTGCGGCGCTGACAGCCAATTTTGCTGCACCCAAGGACAATCATGCACTACACTCTCAGGCAACATCGCAACTTGCGTAGCAGGCGGGAGCAATGCTGTCGCGACGGGTGCAGGAGGGGTTGCGGTTTACACGACAACCTGGACAGAAACCGGCCTCGTTGCCCACACGAGTACAGTTAGCTCCTATTTGCAAGCCCCAACGCAATCTCCTCCCCTAGAAGGCGCACCAATATGCAAAACCAACTTAGGAGAGACATCATGTGGGACTGTCTGCTGCCCGAGCGATCAGACTTGCGGAGAAACTGCTGGTACATGTGTACGTCGCACAACCTGGGCATATAATGCGCCGAGTGGCTATTCCGCACCTCTTCGGCCAACTAGTGGAGGAGTAGTGACAGCAACAGCTTCGATATCTCCAACTACCACCCAGTCATTTCTACCTCCTGCCACCGCCAGCGGAAGTACCGTGCCAGTTATTTCTGCGGAACATAATAACAAAGGGCTAAGCCCCGGAGCCATTGCGGGAATTGTCATCGGTACCATTGCCGGTGTCATTATCCTCCTCCTGATCTGCTTCTGCTGCATCCTCAGAGCCGGTTTCGACGGCCTTCTCGCAATCTTCGGCCTCGGAAAGAAAAAGCGCAGAGATGAGCGAGTAGAGGTCATCGAAGAGCGTTATTCTAGACACAGTGGTAGAACTGGCTCGCAAAGACAGACACACACGGGCTGGTTTGGAGGTGCTGGTAGACCATCAAAAGTGACAGATAGTCGGAAGAAGAAATCCAGCGGCTTGGGTGGATTCGGCGCAGTGGGCGCAGGTCTCTTGGGACTGGCTGTGATATTGGGGCTGAAGAAGAAGCATGAAAAGGAGAAGCCACCAAGGTCCGATATTGGAAGTTCATACTATTCGTATGACTCGTATACAGGCAGTAGTCCGAGTAAGTCATATTCCCTCGCTAAATCTCATGATAATCTTGCTAACGATTCTCCAAGGCAGCGCAAGCTCTGACCGAAGAACGAGAGACACACGGCGCTCACACTCGCGACGATAGCCCGGAATTTGTACATTCTGTCTAAAGCAGACCAAAATTTGACACTTGTTTTTTGACATGGTTGGGAGCGATACTTGGCGTTAGGGGGAGTTTTTTGCAAACAAAAATGATTGTGGATATAAGAAACGAGGCAAAGAAATGAATATACCAGCGAGTGAGGGATGCGGATGAACAAATGATATAGATATGGATCAGAATGAGAACCATGGAATGGGTTGGAATGTATGACTAATTGACATGGCTGGGGAATGTCGCAACGCTGAACTTCATTCCATCGAGAGCACGGATAGCTGCTGGAATGCAAACGCTATATGACTGCTTGAAAAATTTCTTCCATTGGGATCCAAATGCGAGTACCTTGAATGAGTTATTGATAAGGCACTATAATGTCATCCGATCATCTATAGATCTGCGCATTGACAACCTATTGTGATCTAAAATGTGGGCATTACCCTTAGGATAGATTGTAGTTCCACTCCATTCATGGAGGTTCCAATCGCTCATTTTGACATTCTGGTGACAAGCTGGAAGAGTGTTATTGGAATATGACTTTCCTCTCTATTGAGGTGGCAATGGAGACACGATAATACTCGGTAAATCCTTGATATCAACATGTTCCTGCGAGCCCAAATCGACAACTCTTACAGCCTCAACATCCACAATGCCTGCCTTTAAAGCCATAAATTCAAGCTCCACCTCGTAGCATGCGGACGGGGCTAGCGGGCCCACCCTAGTATCAGTACTTAAACATACAACATCGGTCGGCTCGATAGCCGCATTCTTTTGCATGGCATTGATTATATTGGAGTCCAAGGCCGCATCGGCTATTTTGGGATCTTTTCGCGTACCGCCATTCCCGGTCGAGGGCGGACGAGTAATTCGTGCGGCTTCTGTTCGTCGCCGCTTGGGGAGAACTGTAAGGGCTAGTTTTCGAGGTCGGTCGGAGCGGTTGACGATGAATACGGACCAGGTGAAGGGAATCCCGGGGTATATGGGCTTGCTAACAGGTGGAGCACTAAAGGTCATGGTGACACCAAAGTCGGGCACAGACGAGTCGCGTTGCTGGCGCGTAGTTATATCAACGGAAGGGAGAGCATCTGGTCGACTGATGGCGAGAGTAGAGACCGTGGGAGCTTCGGCGGACGATCCGATGGAGAGTTGAGCAGGTCGGTGCGGTCGTACTATGGGTTGGGTGGGATGGCCGAAGCCAGGGTTAAGTGGTGGTGTAAAGTCGAGAGATGTTGTCCAGCGCATTGATATCTGTGGCCGGCAGATACTAGAAAGGTTTGCAGTAGCTGTTATAGAGATTTCAAGGTTTCGGATTTGCGTTTTGTTTGTAACATCCGTATCATCTGGCAGCAGCCGATAGAGAAACGTGATATCATCTTGTGGCCGCCCACGTATAGGTAATGTCAAGCCCGACATGGTATTAAGATCTTCCACACTGCCGCCGATGATGGTAAGATGGACCTGTTCGACTGTAATCTGGCAATTGGCGAAGGATGTGATATCGACATCTAGGGATGCCATTACCGCTACGTTCGTTGACGTTGTATTTGCCCTAGAATATCGGACACGAGCATTTATGGCTGGATAAACCTTGACTGAGTGACGGGATATATTTTTGAGCGGCCGCATAAGCTCCATTGTAGCTTGCGTTACTGGTTTGACTTGGGATACTCTCAGTGCAGAAAGCCTAGGCTTGATCCCATCCAACGCAGGATCATCACTAAAAGCCTCAAGCAGGTTCATCCCAGACGGGACCTGGCTGGGGAGATACTCTTCGGTGATGGTATCACTTTGTACTTGTTCAGGCGCCTTCAAGTTTGCCATGGCCGAAAAGACCACGGATGGGTTTTGGAGGCGCAATCGCGGCCTGAGGAGGAATGCAGACAATTTCCATACAACAAATATACGGCCGGGCTCAGTATTACCCTCTGCCTCATCCGGACCCTGGACCACAATCAGAGGGTCCTCACTATCCTGAACAGAACCATTGTAGATGACTTCTTGAGCTGGAGGCCCATCGTAGTTTTCTGGCTGAGCATTGACTACTTGCGCCTCGAGATTGATCACCAGTCGTCCGAGGTACGATCGGAGGGTATTTTCGTCAAAGTAGGGGGTTTGTAAAATGACATATACATTAACAGTTTCATCTATCATCTATGAATGAGTAAGAGATTGACCTTGCACAACAGCTTGGTGCACTAACCAAAAAAGAGCGACTGCCTTTGGGGTATGGCAGCTAGAGGAGAGGTATTGCCTTCATCCAGACGTTCCATAGCACCGCTCAGCGCCTCCTCGATATCGAGATCACTTGCTGACGGAACAATCGTGTCAAGAACAGAGCTCTCGACAAGATCGAGGCTACCACGAGGGCGCGGTTCATCGTCCATATCCGTTTCTGTCATCATCGCTGCTGAAATAACTTGCTGTAGTCCTAGAATAACAGTAAAGTTCTAGTATTCTCAGCCTCCCAGTCGGCTATAAGAATTGAAGTAGCAACAAGTCAGGAGGTTGCTGCATACTTGGAGAGAGAGATAAGTTCACCGTTTTGTCGCATTACAAGGAAGAGCATGGGTGTCTAACTGTCTCCTGAGGTTGGTTGAAGCTTTGACCACCCTGGCTAGTTGACGTCTCTGCGCAGATCGCGCCTCGCGCTTCGGAGGCCGCTTGTGGTTTGCGCGAGCTTTTAATTCCTTCATCCAGCCTACTCAAATACTTCAACTCACACGATCTAGAGCTCAACGCAGTCCAGCAGCCAGCAAGCGCGACACCCTTACACCCCAGTTCGACATGAACGCGCCAAACGGGATCAACGGCCATGCAGCTGTTCCTGGTCTATGGAGCGAAGCTCGAAATGCCGATGGGCGCATTTACTACTACAATACAGTTACCAAGGCGACGCAATGGACCAAGCCAGAAGACCTAATGACGGCGGCAGAGGTATGACTTTATATGATATCCCTATTCAGCCCATGTGCTAATTGATTCCTATAGCGTGCTTTATCAGCCCAGCCCTGGAAAGAGTACACTGCCGAGGGTGGAAGGAAGTATTGGTACAATACAGAGACGAAGCAGAGCTCATGGGAGATACCAGATGTCTACAAACAGGCGCTCGCGAAGGAAACGGTTGCGCCAACACCTGCACCAGTTCCACAGTACGTTTACCAGACAACCCTCTGCGTTCTATTAGCATTCTAATTTCAATAGAGCACCTACATTTGTCGCTGGCGGCGGCTTTACATCTTCCCAGTTTGATCAACCACGAGACAGGGAACCGCTTGGAGAAGCTCGACAAATTGCGTATGGTAATGATGCTAATGGGAGCCGTGCACAAGTCTTTGTACCCGCAAATACCGACCCTGATTACTCAACCTTCGAAGAAGCAGAAGCGGCCTTCCTTAAGCTTCTCCGTCGCCAAAATATTGATCCTAATTGGACCTGGGAACAAACGATGCGGTCAATTATCAAAGACCCACAGTACCGGGCACTGAAGGATCCTAAGGATCGTAAAGCGGCATTTGAGAAATATGCAGTTGAGGTGCGGCTTCAGGAGAAAGACCGTGCAAAGGAAAGGCTCGAGAAGCTCCGTAAAGATTTTGCCACGATGCTGAGAAGTCACCCAGAGATCAAGCATTACACTCGTTGGAAAACTGCACGGCCCATCATTGAGGGAGAGACCATATTTCGATCTACGAATAACGACGATGAACGGCGCCAACTCTTTGAGGACTATATTATTGAACTTAAAAAAGCCAACATTGAACGAGAAGCAACTACACGAAAAGCTGCTATGGATGAGCTGGTAGATATTTTAAAGGCTATTGATCTAGAGCCATACACTAGGTGGTCAGAGGCACAAGGTATCATTCAATCTAACCCGAGAATCCAAGGCGACGAGAAATTTAAGTCGCTCAGCAAGTCGGATATCCTGACTGCTTTCGAAAACCACATCAAGAACTTGGAGAAAACCTTCAACGATTCTCGTCAGCAGCAAAAGAATCAGAAGGCTAGACGTGAACGGCAAAACCGAGATCGATTCTTGGCCTTGCTTCAGGAGTTAAAGGCTGCGAATAAGATTAAGGCAGGGTCAAAATGGAGCCAGATCTGTCCATTAATTGCAGAGGATGACAGATATCAAGCAATGCTTGGACAATCCGGATCTACCCCGCTCGACTTATTTTGGGATATGGTTGAGGAAGAGGAGCGTGCGCTTCGCAATACCCGAAATGATGTATTGGATGTTCTTGATGTAAGTTTGCCTCTATTAACCAAGGACTCATCCACTAACGGCAAACTAGGACAAAGGGTTTGAAATCCAGCAGAAGACTACTTTTGACGAGTTCCTTGCGGTTACGAAAAATGATCGACGAACTGCTAACATTGATCGAGACGCCGTGTCATTAATATTCGAGCGGGTAAGCCGTGATTATCCCTTTGGCTAGTACATTCTAACTTTGTGTAGCTACATGAAAAAGCTTCGCGACGCAGCGAGGATAATAAGCATCAAGCTGAGCGCCAACAGCGGCGCGCTGTGGATGCTCTCAGATCTTTCATTAAACATCTTGAGCCTCCGGTTCGCCTCAATCATACTTATGAAGATATTAAACCACGCATAGATAAGTCCGAGGAATACCTCGCAGTATCCTCCGACGAGCTTCGTCGATCCGCCTTTGACAAGGTCATCCGACGTCTCAAGGAGAAGGAGGATGAGGAGAAGGATCGTTTGAGACGCCGGGAGAGGTTCTCAGTAGACAGACCGACCCATCGTGAGAGGGACAGAGGTGAGAGACCATACCGTGCCAACGGACGTCATGCTAGGACAAGTCGCAGTCCAGAACCAGATGCGTACGAGGCAGATAGAAGGAAAGCTATTGCCGACCGGGAAAAGAACTATCGGAAGTCTAGCGTCGCAGACACCCTTCTTTCCCCCGGGCGCAGAGGCGACCGAGACCGTGACCGGGAGAGGGATATCGATCTGGATAGGCCGCATCGCAGCCGCCGGGACGAGTCTATGAGCCACTATGAGCGTGAGCGGCGAGACAGAGATGATGAGCGAGAGAAGCTCTACCGCAGAAGAGGCGACCCAAGGGGAAGTATCGATGAGTTACCTTATGGGGATGAAAGACCTACCATGGGAGGTAGACGACGAAGAGCTGACAGTGATGTGGAAAGCGTTGGTAGCGCCTCAAGAAATGCAAAGGTTCGTCGAACTATCAAACTATCAAACTATCAAACTTCATGGAACTCTTATCTAACGGCGAATATTTACAGAGACCGAGGAGAGAATTAACACCACGTGAGCGCTCCCCGCCTCCTCGTGAAAGACGTCACAGGACTAGGACACCTCCTGCGGCTATTCCAGCAAAAGAGGAACCGGCTGTCCACTCGGGCAGCGAGGAGGGTGAAATCGAAGAAGAATGAAGAAGACGATAAAAAACGATATGAGATACAGTCAAGAGACCCAGCGAAGCTGCTTGTACGTATCCGAACACACCGAATATTCGTAGCATGATGACCTTGGCAGACAGAGTTAGCATCGATCACGTCGGCGCCGCATGCAGAGGAAAATAATTCGGATCGCGTTGATTTGAAGGACTTTTCGGTGTGTATCCGTCTCTCCTAAACCTCATCGACACCATCGATATCCCTTGATAATTCGGCATCCTTGATGCCTCAGTATGAGTTAACTAGTTAATGCAAAATCATTTCTCCACCTGGCCTCCAATGTGATGCATTTGCATCGGACGGTAGTCACCCACTTGACCCGTTTGCCCCTCAATCTACCTCTAACAAGCTACCAAGCTACATCCCATACAAAAGAAATAGTAGCTGTAGAAGCAGGACCAGGCGAACAGGGGGTAGACTACCGTCGCCGTGGTTAATCATCCGGATCGTCGTCTTCATTGGCGGCACTTTCTTCATCTAGAAGCGCTTGTGCCACCGTATGCCCTGCCGTTTGCAATGCTGCCCCATTAACGCCTAGTAATGCACCCTGCAATGGGGGGAATGTATCATGTGAAGTGCCCTTTTTAACTAGGAGGAGCCTTTTGCTCGTCTTCAAGGAAGAACTATAATAGGATGGTTAGTGGATATGTTGATAGGGGACTTGAATCGACTTACATAATTGCCACCTAGCTTCTGATCCTGGTCAAGTTGAGAATTGTGTTTGTTGATGCGAGGTCTGTAATTGTTTGGATCCCGACGGAAGGTGACATCGAGATTCTTCAAGAACTTGTTGCAGCCTGTGAGTAGGGATTCAGGGGTGTTTGCACGGGCGTCAATGCCGGGCTCGCCGTCGAAAACGATGACTCGGTCTGCAAGGTATGTTGCCATGATGAAATCGTGCTCGACGATGAATGCCGTCTTCTTCGAATGCATGATGAACCTCTTGATCACACGTGCCGCGATGATACGTTGCTCTGAGTCCAGATAGGCAGACGGCTCATCGATAAGGTAAATATCTGCTGGCAGACCCAGGGCGAGGACAATGGCGACACGCTGCAATTCACCTCCGGAAAGGGTTTTGACTTCCTGGTCAATGAATCCATCAAGTTTGAGGGGCTTGACAACATCGGTCTGGAACTGTGGGAGGAGGAAAGCAGTCTTGATCTTCTTGAAGAACAGTTGTCGAACAGTGCCATCAAACTTGGGTGTGATCTTCTGAGGCTTCATGCTGACCTTCATGCCCGGAACTTTTTGGTTGCCGTCCGGGTTTAAGGCGCCAGCTAGTAGTTTACAGAACGTGGTCTTGCCAGTTCCGTTTTCACCCATCATTACGATAATTTCTGAATCAGTGAAGTCACCGGCCTCAATTTTAAGGTGGAACGTGTCGAGTGTCTTTTCCATGGCAGGGTATTGGAAAGCACGGGATCGGTCCGTAATGAACTCGTCGGCAGCCTCAGCGATGCGGAACGTCAGGGACTCCTCTCTGAAACGCAAATTCTCCGTGGGGATGTTGCCATCGAGGAAAATATTGATGCCCTCTCGGACTGATGCTGGCAAGGTAACGACACCATAAACAGCCGGTCTACCGTAGAGGACGCAGATAAAATCGGAAAGATAGTCTAGGACTGAGAGATCGTGCTCCACGCAAATGACATAGTCGTCTGGTCTGAGTAAGGACCGGATTATCTTCGCAGCGCTCAAACGTTGCTTGACATCGAGGTAAGATGAAGGTTCATCAAACATATAACTGCGAACAATATTAGAAAGGGTTCGAACTGGTACGGTGCCAATATTACATACACGTCGGCCTGTTGCACACAGACAGTTCCAATAGCGAATCTCTGAAGCTCTCCACCTGACAAGAGATTGACATCTCGGTCCATAATATGATTCAACTCTGCGACGGGTCAGTGGATATATACGTGTTTTAAGGAGGGCTGTATTCTTACCCAGGACATCAAGGACTTGCTCCAAATTATCCATCGAAGCCTGAGCCTCGATGAGCGTCCTCACTGTCTTGTCTACGCTCCTGATTGCCTTGGGAATGCGGTCGACATATTGGGGCTTGACGATAGCTTTCAAGTCATCTTCGAGAATCTTGGTGAAATAGTCTGCATATGGCCATGAGCACGCTGAATAACCCAAAACTCCGGGGGGGACATACTCTGTAGTTCAGAACCTCTGAAATACTTGATCACATCCTGCCAATCAGGTGGATTGTCAAATCTTCCCAGGTTGGGCTTTAACTTTCCGCTCAAGATCTTGAGAGCTGTACTCTTCCCAATACCGTTGGAACCAACTAACCCTAGCACCTGTCCCGGTCGTGGTGTTGGCAATCGATGGAGCTTGAAGCTGTTGGCGGAGTATCGATGGGTAACATGCGACTCGAGATTCGTTGGCAGATTGATAATGGTGATCGCTCCGAAGGGGCATTTCTTAGGGCAGATACCGCAACCAATACACAGTGTTTCGGAGATGAAGGCAATCTTGGATGAGGGCGTCACTTCGATACAGAGTTTTCCGCTTCGGACAACGGGGCACGACTTCTTGCACTCCTGTCTGCATTTCTATTCGGGTTTGTCAGTACACTTTCTAGGCTTCTCTGTGTATTGTAATTTAGAGACATACTTTTGGCTTGCACTGAATCCCAGAAAATTACTTGTTAGCATGGTGATTTGTTCCACGGCGGGGTAGCGGGGTAGCATCGTGTTGTGGCATCGATTCTCCATACCTTATCAGCGCTGACGATCGCAATACTATAAGAATTACACCGTTAGCTGGGGGTTCAAAGGCTATGCTATGATTGTAGACATGGCGAGGAGCAATGAGGCAGATCGCGAACGCACCGAGTTAACTTGTCCGACATTTTGGCGGGTTTGCGCTAAAGGCGAGACGACGGTATAAGTGCGTATGGAGAGTATATACAGCTTCGGGCGCTCTTGAAGGGCAGATAGATATATGCGCCTTATAGGGGCACACACGCAGTCTGCGAACGATGCTGGGCTTCAGAGGGTGTCGTTCAGTTGTATCAATTTGCCACGGCTGCTCCGGGGATTTCGAGTTTGAGGAGTTGGGAGAAATACTTATGAAAACATGGCTCTTGCAATCACCAATTGTGCTATTGGCCAGGCTGTGCGAACAACTCGCAAAGGGGAGGATAAAGCGGCGCTGTGCACTTTGTTCTCTCAGAGACTTGACAGCAGATTCTAGTGCCGCATTGAGCAAACCCTAAGCCTGCCAGCCCCGTGACTCGCCTCCCCCTCAGGGTGCCACGTGATCCCGTAGCCCTGGCGTGCCGCTTTTTGGCTCGCTGCTCGCTTAGCTCAGGCGGCGGGAAATGACTGAAGGTTAAGGCGCCGAGTGCAACAACCCTCTACATGTCCATGAAGCACATCCAGACCTCCATAACTTACGAGCTATACGTCCACCACCACCCTCGTTATTCGGCCACAATACAATAATCTACCTCCCGGGGGGCCTGTTCAAGATGGCTTGTGAGTGTGCCACTTTTCTTTCCTACTAGCAAGTGCAATCCTGTGGCCTATATTACTCTCAAGGCTGGAGTCCTCCGCGGAGTCGAAGATCCATCGTGACCATCTATATATCCCGAGATTTTATCGACTCGGACGCCTCTATATACACTTATATGTGTCTGCTTTGAGTCTACGCCGTCGTTTAGTTACCTGCCAGCATTTATACTGCCTTTTCCGCCTGTCATCATCATCAATCGGCCATAATCCATCATCAGCCCTATATCCCAGACACCATTTACACCTTCGAATGAAATGCGCCAACAACGTTCAGAGCCTCCTTGTGCCATCTCGGACCATTCCTTAGGCAAATCTTGGATCGCCTGCTTCTCTACCGCCCGCTCATATGACTGTGAAAATTCTTCACCTGCGAAATCTTGAAGCTATATCGGCCATATTGCTAACATTGTTGCTCTAGCCCCGCCATCGACAACCACGCTGCTCCATACGACACAGCCACTACCTCTTTCCAATGGACACTCTTCTCCGTTAGACAATTCTACACTCACAAACGATGACGCCCCGTACGATAGCGAATCCGACCTCTCCGAAGTAGCAGTCCCCGTCGTCGACGCGCCCTCACCGGCGACCTCGACGAATCAACAATCCGAGTTTGGCGCTCAAGATATCGATGCTTCAGAACCTTCCTCACCGGAAGCCCAAGATGCCTCCGATGATGCCGATTTCGATATGGAGGAGGGACCTGCTCTTGCGGTGACCAATGGCGGGCGAGCAGACCGCTCAACGTCTACCGAATCATCCCGTCGACCTGGTAAGCGGAAGGCAGATCTTGAGGACCAGCATATCTTAGCGAATCCAGAATTATATGGGCTTCGGCGGAGTGTATGTGGTTATTTATCTGTAAATCCAGAACTTCGCTGACTTAGACTTCCAGGGTCGTCCAGTTCAGCACCGACCTATTGTATGTTACCAGCACCGGATTCAGCTACCCCTACCCAGACACGGTTTGAATATTTACGTGATATAGATTGAATCTGATGACGACAACGATGATTCCGACTCTGACATCGTGCCAACCCACAGAACAAAGCGAAGGAAGCAAGAGCGGTCACGGCCAAGTAGATCCTACTAACCCACCTCTACAGATACGACCGCTGACAGATGCTTTTGTAGCATCGAAACGCGAGACTCCAATCCTACAATCAGCATCCCGCTCTGAATCAGACAGTGATACTTATGGTGGGGCGCGAGCCCGAACGCTGACCAAGAAAAACCGACGCCGGCAGCTCGAGTCCAATAACCTCGTTCCTGTGTACCAAGAGAAGAGATGGAACAGCCGAAGGGCTGCACAAGTCACAGCCGGAGCATATCAGGAGAGCGATGATGAGCTGGATGACGAATCTGAAATGATGACCCCCAATTACTGGGCCGCGGATGCTGAAGATACAACACCATACATTGACGTCGTACTGAAGCACCGGCTCAAGGAGGGTGTCGATATGACCAAAGAGGACCTAGGTCGCGATGATTTCGAATATTATATCAAATGGCAAGGCAAATCCCACTACCATGCAACCTGGGAGACCACCACATCCTTGACTGGCATGCGGGGCTTTCGCCGCCTCGAAAATTACTATAGAAAGGTCGTGCTCGAAGATATATACATGTCCCGAGGTGCAAACATACCTCCAGAGGAGAAAGAGAAGTGGATGCTCGATAAAGAGCGGGATTCGGACGCGCTTCTTGATTACACAAAAGTTGAGAGAGTTATCGGCACCCGGAATGGCGAAGAGGAGACCGAGTACTATGTGAAGTGGAAAAGTCTCTACTACGAAAGCTGTACCTGGGAAGCTGCCTCTCTGGTCAGCGAAATTGCCCAAGATGCTATTGATGGCTTCCTGGATCGCAGTTCGCGGACATTGACATCAAACAAGGAAGAATCCAACCCGAACACTCGGGGTCCTCACGTGCCCATTCGAGAGCAGCCGTCATACATCATGAATGGCCAATTGCGAGACTTCCAGATTACTGGCTTGAACTTTTTGGCTTATAACTGGACTAAGAACAAGAATGTCATCTTAGCGGACGAAATGGGCCTTGGAAAGACCGTTCAAACTGTGGCCTTCATGAACTGGCTCCGCCATGACAGAGGTCAGCAGGGGCCATTTCTTGTTGTCGTCCCTCTCACAACTATCCCCGCCTGGGCCGATACCTTCGATAACTGGGCGCCTGATCTGAATTATGTCATCTACAATGGCAAGGAAGCATCTCGGAGCATCATCCGCGAATACGAACTTCTTGTTGATGGTAATGCCAAACGCCCAAGGTTCAATGTCCTCCTGACTTCTTATGAGTATATTCTCGTAGACGCTCTATTCCTAGGACAGATCAAATGGCAATTCATGGCGGTGGACGAGGCTCACCGGTTGAAGAATCGTGAATCCCAGCTGTATCAGAAGCTTCTTGATTTCAAGGCCCCGAGTCGATTACTGATTACTGGTACACCTGTTCAGAACACTCTAGGAGAGCTATCTGCTCTTATGGACTTCCTCATGCCTGGCGAACTCGACATCGAAGAGGATATGGACCTAACTGAAGATGCCGCTGGCGAGAAAATTGCAGCCCTTACCAACAAGATCCAGCCATATATTCTGCGCCGAACGAAGCAGAAAGTCGAGAACGACTTGCCACCCAAGAGCGAGAAGATCATCCGAGTCGAGCTCTCTGATGTTCAGCTAGATTATTATAAGAATATCCTCACCAGAAATTATGCCGCTTTAAACGAAGGTTCCAAGGGCCAGAAGCAATCGCTTCTCAATATCATGATGGAACTGAAGAAAGCCAGTAATCATCCATATATGTTCCCAAATGCCGAAGATCGAATTTTGAAAGGCAGCGAGAGACGGGAAGATCAACTCAAAGGCCTCATTGCCAGTAGTGGAAAGATGATGTTATTGGATCGACTCTTGACGAAGCTGAAAAGGGATAATCATCGAGTCTTGATATTCAGTCAAATGGTAAAAATGCTTGACATTCTAGGAGACTACCTCCAACTTCGTGGCTACCAATTTCAACGCCTTGATGGAACCATTGCTGCTGGACCTCGTCGGATAGCTATTGATCATTTCAACGCCGACGGCAGCAACGACTTCTGTTTTCTACTCTCCACGCGTGCAGGCGGCCTCGGGATCAATCTAATGACGGCAGATACCGTCATCATTTTTGATTCTGATTGGAATCCCCAAGCAGATCTACAAGCAATGGCTCGCGCGCATCGAATCGGCCAGAAGAAACCCGTCAGTATATATAGATTGGTGTCCAAGGAAACTGTGGAAGAAGAGGTTCTCGAACGTGCTCGCAACAAGCTCATGCTTGAGTTTATTACAATCCAAAGAGGGGTTACAGATAAAGAGAAGAAGGAACTTCGTGAGAAAGCGGTAAAAGCTGGCAAGATCGATGATCCAAAGTCATCTGATGACATATCCAGGATCCTCAAACGCCGAGGACAGAAGATGTTCGAGCAATCTGGTAATCAGAGGAAGCTAGAAGAACTAGATATTGACTCGGTTCTTGAGAACGCCGAGGAGCACAAAACAGAAGTTCCCGAAGGCATGACTGCTGATGGTGGTGAAGATTTCCTAAGGAGTTTCGAATATACTGATGTCAAAATTGACCTCGAATGGGATGACATCATTCCAAAAGATCAGCTTGAGGGAATCAAAGCGGAGGAAGAAAAGCGGGCACACGATGAGTATCTCAAGAAGATTGTCGAGGAAAATGCCCCTCGAAAAGCCACTCAAAAGAACACTGCTGAGTACGAGAGAGAGCAGCGCCTGGCAAAGAAGCGAGCACGGGACCAGGCAAAGCAAGACGAGCTAGATGAGAAGAGAGAAGCGCAAGCCAATCTTGCCGATCCCAAGAGAGAGCTCAATGAGAAAGAAGCTAGGAATCTCTTCAGGGCCTTCCTTCGCTATGGATCTATGGAAGATCGCGGCGAAGAGCTTATCAAGGATGCTCGACTTGTTGGCCGGGACATCGATTTGCTACGGTCCACGATACAAGCAATCACAGACGAAAGCGACAAGCGACTCAAGGATGAAATAGCGAGAATTGAAGCTATGGAGCGCGAGACCAACAAGCCTCTCACAAAGAAAGATAAGAAAGCTGTCCTTTTCGACTTCCTCGGTGTCAAGAGATTGAACGCAGAGACTGTCATGGAGCGTCCGGGTGAAATGAGGATGTTGAGGGACCTCATCACCAGCTTATCTGATTACAAAAATTTTCGTGTCCCCGACGCTTCCAAAGCCGCCCATTACTCTTGCCCTTGGGGCGCTAGGGAGGATGGCATGCTACTTGTTGGCATCCATAGGCATGGGTATGGAGCGTGGGTCCAGATTCGAGACGACCCAGATCTCGGATTGACAGATAAATTCTTCCTGGAAGAGCATCGTGTTGATAAGAAGGAGGAGCGCAATAAGGGGGAAGAGAAGGTGGCCAAAGCTCCTGGGGCCGTTCACCTCGTCCGAAGAGCCGATTATCTACTCTCGGTCCTAAAAGCCAAGAACTCGGACAATCAAGCGGCTAGACGTGCGGTAGAAAACCACCACCGCAACAATAAGAAGCAGGACCGCGTTAATGGGCACCGGCGCTCCGAAACTCGAGGGTCTATCTCTGCCTCGCCGGCACCTCAGTCAAAGAAAAACTACCGGCAAGCCGAGAGCCGGGACCGGGATCGGGACCGGGACCGTGATCGCGCACATAGCCACGGCCATGGTCATGGCGACAAGCGCGATCTCAAGAGGAAACATAGTGTTCCAGGCGATGATCGTCCCAACGACCGGTACTCAAAGCATCGAAGACCTGAGAGCAGCCGTTCCAAGTCAAGTAATGTTGAAGATCCCATGATGCGCGAGGTATTCAAACCGGTCAGAGAAAGCTTGAAAAAGATGCAGCTAGCCACCAAAGACCGGATCAACTCCCAGAAGGAGCGAGCCACTATCCTGAAAGGCGAGCTTGTGACGCTTGGAAACTTTATAATGTCGGAACTTAAAAAACCGATTCCGGGCGACGTGGACGCCCTCCGAATTAGGTTCTGGTAAGTTTGTCGAGAATATTTGATAGTGTATAAGGCTGACCATCTCCAGGGAGTACGTTTCCACATTTTGGCCTGTAGTAGATCCACGCCCAGGCGGAGGGCAGTTGCAAAGAATGTACGAGAAGATTATGTTCCCAGATGGCAAGCCAGGCGCGGCTGCTCCTGGGGCAAAAGCAAAAACCAACGGTGCCTCGGCGCCATCGTCCGCAGGCATCAAAAACCGAGGGTGAAGCATTTACACATAGAAATCTGTTCCAAATACATTGCGTCGGCGTTTTAAATGGAGCTTACTTATTTTTTGGACTTTTTGGCTGGGGGGCAGGTATATTGTGTGGGTGGGATCATTGGCATTCAAATGGGCGTTGTTGTTGCTTTTAGAGGAAACATACCATCCTCCCCATTGGAGTTGCGATATATTTGCATCGATCTGAGCCTACACCTGAGACGTCGCTCTTTTTTCCATAATCCGAGGGGCTAATTTGCGCGGGGGAAAAGTCCGAGGATTAGTGTCTGACTGCTAGATGGTGGAGAGTCAGTGGTCACTGTTGATAAAATGGCATCAGTCCACTCTATGTCTGGTCATGATTTGTGGTGGTGATTTTTCTCGTGACCGTGAGTCTGCGGCGTATATCTTACCTACACCAGCTCCTGCTTCTCCCAACAATGTCTATCCATTCTATTGCGTTCTACCTTATTTAAGATCTAGCTCTGGACTCCCTGCGGCCTTGTCCTCGGGCATATTCAAAGCTACGGAACGTGTATTACTCATGGCGGGGAGGTAATACTTCGTATCGCTAACTGCATGGTGATTAGCTTTCAGCCCTCTCCGGTTGTGGCTTTGTGGCGCGCATACGCCGCAACGCCCTTTCATTGCGAATTGGGACCTCGGGTCTGACTGCCCCGGGGCAGAGACTCAGAGAGGCTTAAGCCTCCAAGTGTTCCAACACACAAAAGCAAGGAGGATCTACAAAATCACAGGACTAATCCAACGGTAACCATGCTGGAAGGCCAGGAATAGCATCCTAATTGCACCTGCTGAGCTCCTACTACGTAACAAGGGCACCCCGTTGTTGGAGTTCTAGATCAGGTAGGTCGCTACTCCGGAAGTCGCCACGGAGTCGGTGATTGTACGTAGTACCAGTACGGTCCGTTGTAGGAGAGCCAGCGTGCCCTTCGGTGGGTTTTCCACCGGGTGTTTATTTCGAGATATGATGGCAGCGTCGTTGGTTCCTTAGCAGCGGTCCCGGTTCCTGGGACTCGGACTCGGTCTTGACAAGCCAAAACAGCAAAGGCTCACTTCGCACCCACAGACTCACAGTCGGCCCGAGCAGTGCACAATAGCAAAGCGCAAAAGAACGGATGGAGTGTGCTTTGGTTTCGAGTTTTTAATCCGCCTATCGACACCTCGGCGCTTGTAGGGGCTGGATGGATGTATTTACGGGGCCGGGGCTTCTGGCTGGTAAGAGAAGTGTTTCTCGCGTGCGTGATGGGTGATGATGCTTGTTTGCTCCCCGCGAGTTCCCAGGCTCTTCCCCCCGCTAGAGGAGCTTAACCCTCAAGCTTCAACCTCCCTCAGCCTGCCACTGACACCTTCCCCCCCTCCCCCCCCGAGTTGCCCCAAGTTGCCCCAAGTTGCCCCTAAGCGCTCTCCACCCTGTGCTGCCACGTTACCTGCGAAAGTTATGCTTATTAGTATCCGTCGAGCTCGCGCCGCAAACGCAGAGCGCATTCAGTAACGTGTCGCGGGGCATTACTGGTTATTACTGGCTATTACTCGGTCACTGATCACTCAGTCGCCGTCACTGGTCAACTTGGTCGGCGGAGGAAAAGCCAAAAGAAGGCCCGACTCAAATTCCGGGTGAAAGTAGCTACATTAGTACATGCGTCTTGGTCGCCCGGGACGTGCATGGAGAAGTGGTGTACATGGACATTACATGACATACAGAGTGATAATAACAATGCCTGGAAATGGTAAAATGACAAATGCCTGCGTTGCTGCTGCTGCACCGTGGAACGCATTAGGCTGGTTAGCCGTAATTGTATTTTATTTATGGGATTTGGGTTTGATTTGGATTTGATTTGGTCTTTTATTTGGCATGTGGTGTGCCGGAGCCGCGTCTACTGGCTAGTACTCTATCCGACGTAATTCGCAAACAGTAGTACTTTGTACATGTGCTGTTCCTCCTATACATTTTTTTCATATTGGCTACCTAGGTAGGTACCGAGGTACCTAGGTAATGGTATATAATTTTCACTGCATGTTCATAATTACCAACGACACTGTATCTATTACGGTTCGGAAAATTGAACCGAATAGATTAGGTGCTTATTGACTCCATTAACTTGACTTTAGGTTTTGAGAGGTGGCTACTAAGCGGTTTATTTATACTACACATCTATCTATCACTATTGGCGCACGTTAGTAAGTACCAAGTGCTAGGTTTGTAATATACTTCGTAAGTCATGCGAGTCCGGAGTACAGTACGAAGTATATCAACCCATCCAACTTATTACCTGGGTATAAGTTGTATCCGTAGTATTGTACCAAAGTACTCCCCACAACTAGGTTCTTACAGAGGATGGATTAAATCAGTTGTATCCACTCCGTTTCGCCTTCAGGGGGTTTCCCCAGTTCCCTCCCACAGTAGCACCGGGGGAGTAGTGGCCGCTAGTCCCAGCTGCTTGAACGATCCGATATCGATCCCCAAGTTTACCAACACCTGTCTCCAACACACGAACCAACACATGAACCCAACACCGACCCCAATCCCTCTCCATAAAATATACTCTTCGCATCCACATCTCCATCCCTCCCCAATCTCTATCTCCATTCTCTACCCATGCATCTCTCCACAGATGGTGCCAGCGCGCCGCATGCACCCCCCGTTGGAAGTTGGAAGGCCTCGTTGCCCTTGGGGCAGTAGCCGCTTCGAGTCTACCTTCGGTGTTATTGTTTAGGATTATTCGCGGGGCAAGCCTTCCTACTTGGCACACGAAGTTACGAACGGCTTCTCAAAGTTGAAGAATCTCGTCCGTACACTGTATTATTGAGTAGTCCTCATGGTTTCCCAAACGGCCCCCCTGGCCAGTTGCCCTGTCTCCCCCGTATACAGAACGACGGGGACAACCAGGGCCCTAGGCACAACCGTGTACAACCCCCTAGCTCTCCACATTCTGGAGGGAGTCTTTGCCTCGTGAGCGCTGGGATCCCAAATGGGACAACAATTTCCCAGCCTATCCAATGGTGGCCATGTCAGATTGGAGTCTACTTGGAGAAGGACCGAAGCCTGGATGGCTCCGAGGGCACCATGCAGAGCATATATATCCTTGGGTGGTTCCCAAGCGAAGCATATTATCCCCATCGTCTTCCTTCTCTTTCAATCTGTCCTGACGCCGGTGTGCTGCAATTCCTATCTGTTAGACAGATAGAAGATACCTCGCCCTTCTCTTTCCCCTTCGAGCGTCATCCTCATCACAGTTCGCCATGGCTAGACAAGCGGTTATTCAAGGGACGGCGGATACCTCTCGCATTGAGGCCCCCGTCACCTTCAAAGCCTATCTTATGTGCGCTTTTGCCGCGTTTGGAGGTATCTTCTTCGGATATGACACAGGATGGATGGGTGGTATCATGGGCATGAAATACTACATCAGGCAATATACTGGTCTTCCTGTGAGTATCTTTCTCCCTTCTGGTCTGCGAGCATCTGGCGATCCTCGAATGAGTTCTAGCAGTTGAAGGTCTTGGGGCGTATTTGGACTTTCTGAGTCCTTACAACCTTTAGGACTTTTGGCGTTACAGTTTACTGTTTACCTTTTGCCAGTCGCTCTTTTGAATATGATGGTCATCTGACTTTTTATAGTACCCCGCCGCGGATGCCAGCGAGGCGATTAAGGATGCCTTCGTCCTTCCAGGATGGGAACAGTCTCTCTTGACCGGTATCCTCTCTTGCGGTACATTCTTTGGTGCAATTATCTCCGGTGACATTGCCGATCGCATTGGTCGTCGATGGACTATCATTGTCGGCTGCTTGACGTTCTGCGTGGGATGTATCCTCGAGGTTGCGTCTACTACATTGGCAGTCATGACTGTTGGTCGTCTTATTGCTGGTGCCGGTGTTGGTTTCATTTCCGCCATCAGTAAGCTCATCCCCATTCAGAAAGTCCCGTCCCGTGACTCAAGCTAATATTATATCTTTTATAGTCATTCTCTACATGTCCGAAATTGCCCCAAAGAAGGTTCGAGGTGCTCTCGTCTCCGGATACCAATTCTGCATCACTATTGGTATTCTGCTTGCCAACTGTGTCGTATACGCAACTCAAGACCGTGACGACTCTGGCTCATACCGTATTCCCGTTGCAGTCCAATTCCTCTGGGCTATCATCCTTGGTCTCGGGCTCTTCTTCCTTCCCGAATCGCCACGTTATTTCGTCAAGAAGGGAAAGCTGGACGAGGCTGCTAAAGCACTAGCCAACGTTCGTGGACAGCCGCTCGACTCCGAGTATATTCAGGACGAGCTTGCTGAAATTATTGCCAACCACGAATACGAGTTGTCGGTCGTTCCTGAGTCTTCCTACCTTGCCTCATGGACCAACTGCTTCAAGGGAGATATTTTCAAGGCCAACAGCAATCTCCGCCGTACACTTCTCGGAATTGGACTCCAAATGATGCAGCAGCTTACTGGAATCAACTTCATCTTCTACTATGGAGTTGTGTTCTTCAAGTCTCTGAAAACTATCAGCAACCCTTTCCTCATCAGTTTGGTCACCACCCTCGTCAACGTGCTCTCGACTCCAATTGCATTCTGGCTCGTTGAGAGATTCGGCCGACGCAATCTCCTGATTATCGGAGGAAGCGGTATGGTCATCTCTCAATATATCGTCGGCATCATTGGTGTCACCGTCGGCCAAGACAAGGGACCCGATACCAACAAGCCCGCCGTCTCCGCCATGATCGCTTTCATCTGCCTTAACATCTCCATGTTCGCCTCCACCTGGGGTCCCTGCGCTTGGGTCGTCATCGGAGAGGTCTTCCCCCTCCCCATCCGATCCCGTGGTGTCGCTCTCTCCACCGCCTCCAACTGGTTCTGGAACTGCATCATTGCCATCATCACCCCCTACCTCGTCGACAAGGAGTACGCCAACCTTTCCTCCAAGATTTTCTTCATGTGGGGATCCCTCTGCGTTATCTCCGTCGTGTTCGCATACTTCCTCGTCCCCGAGACCAAGGGTCTGTCGCTCGAGCAGGTTGATCGTATGTTGGAGGAGGTTGTACCTCGCAAGTCCCGCTCTTGGGTTCCTACCTCTACCTTCGCTTCCGAGATGGGTCTTGTTGAGAAGGGACTCACTATCAACGTTGGCAAGAATGGAGATAGCACCGATGAGGTCGAGCCAGCGGCAGCCGCTCCCCCTGCGAAGGAGCTGTCGTAGATGGTTGCGTAGATGTTAATACTAAGTGTATGGGCTGGTGAGAAGGAGGTGGATGCGTTTACAAGGTTGTTGCTTAGTCCCATGATACCAGGTCCTTAAGACATAATGTAGAAGGCTAGCAATGAACATAATACCCATACAAACCTCCATCTATTTCATAAGTCTATTGTATCCTTCAGTAATACTAGACAATAACTCCTCAGCTCTTCGTCCCTACAGAATATAAACTTAAGCACGTTGGTTTTGCACTAGATTCTAGTTTTGTTGCATATCGCGAAACATTCGCTGCCGCCTTATATCCGGTATATCGCACATGCAACAAATGGACCGGTCCCCGCCGAAAGCGCCCGACATCACCCCGCTCTGTCAAAAATCCTCACTGTACTAGTAGCCTATTTACATCAAAAGCATTCCCATATTTGTTTATTCCCTCTACCTCCCTATCCTACATTCCTTCTCCCCAACCAAGCTTATAATATACCTAGGTATGTTGAGAAACTTAGCCCATCCCCTGAAAATAAATTACGAGAGAACCTGCAACGGGTAGGGGAGAGGTCCTAGTTACCTGCACTTCCCCATTTAAAACAAATGCACGCGATGGCAAAGGTGATGGGCGATGTGGCTGAAATTCTTATGGATGTATTGCGATGGATATCCCATAGAGAGTTGAGGCTATTCAAGCAGCGCTAAGTAAAGGCGTAGTTTAGCTTATCTCTCAATAATACAAGTAAAAAGAACACCGTTTTCTGTTTTCTCTTTAGAGACTTTTGGGTGGTATTTTTAAGTTATATTTAGGGGCAGTGAAAAGCGAGTTATTTTATCAAGATCTCAAGAAGGCAATATCGGTATATTATCCTGCACACTGAGAATAATCCTTGGGATTCCCCACCATGCGCTGTATCTATGTACACAAGAAGCATGTAACGCCATATCAAGTCTCTTAAGGATTCATTTCCTGATCCGGATATTCAGAGTCGCACCCATTGGTGCTTCCGGTTTCAAGAACCCAAACACTGTGACACTATTTGATGCCAAAGAAAAACCATCCCCCTTATTCATGGGAGGAAGTTGCCACAACTCAAAGACCGCATCTCTATCAATGCTAATTCGAACATAAACGCCAATGTATGATAATAGTATGAACACTTGCCAGCGATCAAACTCCAGAGAATGTGACGCTGACTGCTGCCTGAGCTTCGAAGCCGCAATGTGTGGAACCCGGAGAATGCATTGGTCACCGTGTATCTGGTAGAAGTAGAAATAACATAAGGAACAGCGGAGTCGATTTAGCTAAAGAATAATTCCATGCCGGAGGGAACACTTCCTTTGGGAGATATTGTGGCTTCGTGATTGTATGCTGGGATCTCTACAGAAATGTATCGAGACTTTGTATCGCCGTTGGTACGGACGTCGAGGGGTGAGACTTCCCGCATGGGAGGAGTTGGTGCTACGGCCAGGCCCGGGAACAGATCCAACACCGCTGGCTTTTTGTCCTTGGTTGCAGCTGCTTTTGATGTCTTTGTCGCGGTGAAAGTGTGTGTGATGGTGTTCGTAGGTTTCGAAGAAGGAAGGGGTTTCCTCCCTGGTTTCTTCTTCGGCTGTCCGTTTTTCTTTAGTTGCAAAGGCTGTGAAGATCCAAATGGGAGCTGCGGTTGCTTCATCTTTGACTTGTTTGCTAAAACAGACGGGCTCTGTTGTCGAGGGGTGTCGCTCGGCGTCAAAATGCCCTGGGTCTTGATAGCTGTGGTTGGCGTTGAAGGCACCACTACTCCGACCAAAGGGTTCGTTCCCTTCATTTCATCCTCAATGAAGCGATATTCTCCAATGTCCCTGTCATCCCATCGCGGGAGACCAACACATCGAGCGACGTCATCACATTCCCCGCGAACTACCATATCCCAACCATTTTTGAAGTCCACGCCAAGTGGTTCTGGGTCGATATTAATCCAAGCGGCAAATCCACCCCGACGGCCTCGCGTGACAGCACACATCTCACGTGCCAACCGACGAACACCTGGGACCTTCAGACTTGTGCCGACAACAATGACAGCATCAGGTCTGCTCTTAAGATCCGCATGACTAGCCGCTCCAATGGCCTCCTCGTCGGGGTTGTATTCATTGTATAAAAGTAATCTCGGGCGAAGACGACCAATTCCGTGGCTTCGTAAACCGGCCGCGACCCTGACGCTATCTGTAGACTCGCACTCCGTGCAGCTTGGAGGTTCTGGCCCTTGGAAGAGCGACCCGTCGAATTCTGACAATTTGTGGCATTTGCTACACGTCATCTTTTCCAATCCACCGTGTAGCTGGATGGTCTTTGGCCAAGGGCCCTTAGAGTTGAGCGGAACGTGAGTCGCCAGGGGAGTCAACGATGTCTCAATGCCATCGACGTTCTGGGTGTACAATCGCATCAAGCGACCTTCCTCAGCGAGCGTCGCAAGCATGTGGTGGAACGGAGTAGGCTCTGCTGTCTGGGTCAAGAGGGAAAGCTCTCGAACCATGTCATGGAATGAGCTCGTCGAAGAATCATCCCCATACACAGACGCATCGAAGAGGTGCTTCCCAGAGGACTTCAGTTTGTGTTGACTGCGCAACGTCGAGAAAAGACCGGTTGAAGAGCGGAAATCGGGAACTTGAATAGGTGTCAGCAAGAGCAATTAAATAGGGACAAATATTACATACTGCCTGCAGACACAGAGATGCCCGCCCCGGCAATTACAACTATCTTGCGCTTGGTGCGCAAGACGTCGGTCAACTTCTTGAGCTTCGCATCCTGGGCCTTATGATGATCCTTATCCAAGCTCGCATTCAGAGCACGAAGGTCGAGATACTCTGTCTTTAGCTCCTTTGGCGGCGAAATCTTCCGCTTCTTTGCAGGTGGAGGCGCATCACCATCTGCCGCGCCGTTGTGGGCCTGCGACAACGGTCTCACATCAGAATCATGGCTCGAGGGCGGAGATGGATAATTGGCAGGTGGCGAAGGGGATCTAGAGCCTATGCTAGATAGCGGCGAAGAGGGGAGGGAGGAGCTTGAGTCCATGCCGTTGAGTGTTACGTTGCGGGTTGTCAATATCGATCAAGGCCTCTCTCTAGAGTTTGAGGTTGAGGAAGAGGGTAATGTGGGGAGGAAGGGTTTTGTCGGAATAGAAGATAATGACGACGGCTCGCAAGGACTCCTCTTCTCAGGTCATTGTTGTCGGTTTTATAGCGGACTATTTGGGTCGAGTAGCGGTCGTCGGCGGCGGTGACGGGGTTTGGTGGTGAGACGATGTTGAAGAGGAGAAGACACGAGGTTGGAAGAGCGGGAAGGCAGTTGCAGGCCGGAACCAAGCTCGACCGCTACTCGCACTTCTTACTGTAGGTACCCAGAGTCCCTAAGCGGCGGGATCTATGATTTGCTTGCGGGATGACAACAACAACAACCGGCGCACGTGTGGAATCCGGGGGCCGCAGCAGCACGGCGGATCACCAGGAAATGCTTGGTTTCCGTTTGATATTCTGAGGCAACCTCGTGGTTAAAGTTTCATATCCTCCGCTGTAGATTCCACACTGGGTGCGGTGTTACACTACGTGAGAATAGAGCCTATCAAAAACAAAGGAGATACCAGATGTTTTGGTTGCTAGAACTAGTAGCTGCGCTATAGGGATGGGGATGTTTAATATCCTATACTATTCTATTTTGGCCTGTATGTACAGTATATACATATCAGTTATCAGCATGAGTGGCAAACAGAGTCTTCTCCCGAGTACGAGATAGTATTATTATTAGCCCAACAGTCTGTTTGCTCTACTCGGTACTCGGGACTTGCGCTTTGTATTGTTTTGTTATTCGATTCCTTCCTGGTGCAGAGATGTGCTGGTCCCGGTGCCGGTTTAGGCTTAGGCTTCCCGCCAACCCTGCCCTGCCTTGCCGAGACTCGCTTCAGACTCCGTTCTCCGTTCTCCGTTTTCCGTTACTGACTGTACAGGTAACTTCGTATACTCCTCAGCTCTCGTTATATTATATTTATATTTATATTTTTATTCCGCCAATAGACTGGGATGGTCATATTACAAGGCCGTTGCGTGCGTAGCCTAATATAATTGCATTGGCATTGCATACCGGGAGTTGGCCCCTCGTTCCCGGCAGGCTGGACTCGCAACCAGCGTCAAGTACGCGCCTAGCCTTGCGCCAGCCATGCCATTGATCATGGATGAAGATATGGATATGGAAGATCTCTTTGGTGATAGCGATGGCCTCTCCCTGCCGTCTCGCCCGCCTTCCAAAGAGCTTTACCAACGCGTCGATGAACTTAGACGGGGTGGCTGCTGCCAGTACGCGCATCGATTCCCGTCTCAATTTGTTTGCACTTCTAATATTTGAGTAGGGGTATTGCGTGGTCTAATTGGGGCTGTATAGCTACAATCGCCGTGGACGGGGCTTCCTTGGAGCTGAGAAATCTTCGTTGTCACCCTGAAAATGGCATCTGGGGACTAAGTGAACCTTTTGTCACGCCGCCATTTACTCCAACCTTGGAGGGCGGCCCATTGAAGCATCTCTGCTGGAGCCCGAGTGGATCGGAGCTGGCAGTCATTGATACGGCAGGAAGAGTCAACATTTTAACCCTGTTCTCCTCGCTGAACAAACCTACTCTTCACCGGCATGGCCAAATTGATCCAGCAGATGACCTATATGGCGTTGTGGGCTGTTTCTGGTTAAACGTGGCTCCATACAGTCCAAACCGGCCAGTATGTCTTAAGCTCCGTATTGTTCCTGGCCTTGAATTGACTTTTGTTGCAGTCATTCCTAAACGGCCCGGCTGTTAAAGAAGGATCTACCTATCGATATGAGGGCTCTCAAGCTCCTGTGTTTGGCCCGTTCCACCCTGTACATGCCAAATCCGCATTCGTTTGTGTGACAACAAATGGTCTTCTACGGATTATCTTCCCTCAAACTAATGGCAAGTGGTCCGAGGCACATACAGAGCTAGAAAGTGTGGTTTCCTCTGATGACCTTATAACCCACGCGGCCATTTGTCCTGATAAAAGTAAGCTGTCGCAATGTCCTCTTAAGGTATATGCTAATATCCAATTCCAGACAATACGCTACTTATTGCATTTGCCACCACTTCAAAACAACTCCGAGTTTTGCGTGCACTAGTGGATTGGGGTCAGCCGAAGCCAACGGGAGGGAATCATGCTGCAACTCAGCCCTTGAATCCTACCATCAAAACTCGCCATGTTGCAGCAACAAGCTGGCTACACGATGCGCCGGGTGAGACCTTAAACGCTTCAAACATGGATTCGGCCATGACGCAGCTATCTCACTTAAAATTCTTGCCGTCTTGCGGTGATTCGCATGGACGTACAACCCCCCCAACTATAGTCGCCATTCGCTCTCACATGCCAGCCTCAACGTCACATTATAATCAAGATGTGCATACAACCGTGGATAGATGGGAAATCCGTGAGAAACTTCAGACCGTTCACCCAGCTTTTGAGCAATTGAGCTCGCGTAAGAATAGTGTGGGGTCACCGCCAGGAGTAAATCTCTACGTTCTGCAAGTTATTCGTAACATCAACTGACTGTACCTAGCCCACTTTCTTCCTCAAAAAGCTTGAGAGCTTAGTTATAAATAAGACTCTCCTTGCCATACAACCGATGAATCTTGGAAAGGTTATCATCTTTGCATACAGCGACAGCTCGGTTGAGTATCGAGACCGCAGTACAATGGCTGAGACTTTCACCGATCATGACTTAGATCGGGTTCACCATCTTTCCCAGATTGGGTTTTCATATGCTGAAGATGAGCCTTGTGAGTATTTTACCTGAATCCTAGGGTCCATAGTGGCGTTGCTAACGAAGCAAAGGCCTGCAGGTTGCTTTATCACCCAGCTTCTGCTCTTTAGTGCAGATTCGGAATGACGGGAAAGTCAAGTGGAAGCAACTTGAATACCGTTTAGGCGAAATTGGTTCTAGTATGGATGACCGTAAGCAGCCTAACCTACGTTGATATAACAAGCCTAACTATAAGCAGCTCTGTATGCTGGGATTGTTGCAGCTCTCGCACTATCCTGTTCCACTGCGGTAATGAGAAACGTCACTTATGATGACTTGCTAGCCACAGCCCACAAATTATCGAAATCTAGTAAGGCAATTTCACCCGTATTTCTTAAACAGGTACATACTGACGGGGATAGATCTTGCATTTGACTGGCTGATCGAGCTGTCAAAGATTTTAAAGGCGCCAGTCGATTACTCAGAAGAACAACATTTTGATGTATTGATCAGGAATACTGCTATCCAGCTGTGTCTATGCATTCAAAATTCCCTTGGATTTCATGGAGAATTCCATCCACGAACATTTCCCGGGAAGTTTGCCTGGCTAGTTCTCCAATTACGAAATATCGTTGTCCTGGTGACAATGGCCGCAAATCTAAATGTGCCAGATGGGTCAAATCCCAATACTAAAACATCACCCCTCGAAGATCCTGGTAAATGAATTTCTGCCCCTTGACTTCGAATATGTGCTAATACATACTTAGAGGTGATCAATGCTCTCGCTGGGTCTGTCCGTTGGATTCTAGATCTCATGGCATGGTTAACAGATACCCTTTTGACTCTACCGAGCACACTTCCTCCATCAATGGATCTCACGAAACCGGACGGCTTCAAACTTCCCGAACTACTCGCACATCTCCGATCATCGAATACCATCTCCCTACATATGCTGCTTTCTTCCCCAACTCGCGGGTTTCTGACTGCTATCTGTCGGCGTCTCAGTCACCTCGACTGGATCGCTCGACGAGCGATAATGCAATCAAGCTCCAATCCCGCCTCCAACCCCCCCAACGCAAACCCATCCCAAGCGAACAGCTCTTCCATAAGTCCTGCCCTCCGAAACGCATACCTCCAAATTGCTACCCTGACAACCAACACAATCCTCCGCATCAAAACCATCGAGACCCTCCTCGGATCCCTCACCAGCAATATCAAAGAAGCTTACCGAAACGCTAGCCCTTCGCTTGCCGGCCGCCCTGCAGAAGCTGCCCGCAACACCCTTGAAACAAAAATGTTATTTGGTGGCTCATTCCCCGACGCATTCAAGCCCGTCATTGTGGAATTGTTCCGCAGAGGAGGTTTACTAGAGACGGTGCGGGACGACATCGAGCCCGCTAAACTTTTCTTCGCTGATTTCAGCTTGTTGGAGGTGGATGAGGATGCGGCCAGTGTAGCGAAGAGGAAGAGCTCTGGTATGACAATGGACTGTTTTCGGAAAACGTGGTTAGAAAATCCGAAGAAGCGGAAGGGTGGAAATGGTGGGGGGAGACAGGATGCCGCGGCAGGTGGGGATGCGAATGGCAGCGGGAATCCACCACAGGATGGCGCTGGGGGTGGGAGACAGATTGCACGGTGGAGGAGATGTGCGAGGTGCGCGGCAGTTATGGAGGATGTGCTTACGGAGAGACGGGTGCTGCAATGGTTGATTATGCAGCAGAGACGCTGCTTTTGTAGTGGGTGGTGGGATACGCTTGCTTCAGGGGAGACGGTTGCTTGATGGATATATCTAGCTGCTCTGGGATACCTGTCATCCCGGTTCGTGTTGCAGATCGACATACCCCACAGCTCCAAGGATAAATCTTTTAACAAATATGGTAGTCTACTGAATGTAATTGTTCTATATCCCTTCCTAAACTATGTCAATTTGAATAAGCAATAAACTGAGCTAGTTCGGACTTCTTCAAATCACATTTTTTATGATACTTCTAAACCGGCGACTTAGTAGATAGAGACTTTACAGAGAAAAGGGGCAAGAGTAAGCAAGGATATACAGGGGAGACTTCATCTCGATAATAGGTGGTTTGATTAAATTATAATGTAGCATTCATTTTGTTTTTGGATATCTGAATGATGAAGGCCATCTCAAGTTTACAGGTAGAATAATGAATAGGTCGAAAGTAAGATAATAAAGGTATGCCTAGTACAGGGGAGAAGAGAGTCTTTCGTAGAACATATATAAAATCTCCGATTTCATCGAGGCTGGGCTTATTTTCGTGTTAATATGCGTGTTTCCAATGCTCGTGGTCGTATTGTGGCTGGGTAACTACCACGTACAATGGGACACTGCATGGCTAGCTGGCCTCGACACCGTCCCCTCGCTGCAGGGAGCCCTAACTCGAAATGTTCTATCCATGCCAGATCTACATGTCGTGCGTCGTKCGTCGTACGGAGGACACTGGGCACCTTAACTGCCACAAGTACCTAATAAATCTCATCTGCATTCGCGTTGCCACGTGTTCACGTGATCCAATTTCCAGCGCTTGTATATCATGTGATAAGTCCACGTCGGAACGTTGTCAATCGGGAATACTCGGATTCGACGTTCCAGAGAGGCTGATTTGTCGCCTGCCTCCGAAGATAGGAGGTGTCGTGGGGGACGGGCGTGCAGCGAACCAGAGCAGCTTCCGGCGTCCTTATCTCTGGGAGGAAAGAACCCTTCCGTCGCCAGGCTGATTACGTCGCACTGCATAGATGGGTTATCGGCCAATCACAGGGCCGATCTTTGCGAGAGGCTGAGCCGAGAGTGGCAGGCGCGTCGTTGATTGGCTGTCGCCAACCTCCAAGGTGTCCCTGATAAGGAAGCCAACTTACGAAAGATCCGACCAAGCTTGATAGCTTATCTTCAGACTTCATTTGCCTTGCCCAGATTCTAAACGCCCAGACTACTCCGTATCTACCTTGGTAGTCAGTATTGTCGGAAGTGGAGGGAGGCACTGTTTTGACAGGAGGTGGAGCTCAAACGAGTCAAACACAACAAATCAGCGGTAGGACACAGGAGTAGCTATTGTTCTGAAGTGATGACCAGTTGCTGAGGCCATCTCTTGCAGCGGTTGAAGGTCCTGGAGTCTAGGAAGAACCCGGAGGCCTGGTATTCATTGTTGGCTCTATCTTTAGCCAAGTCTGGCACGGCATAGGCCGAACGCCCATGTGGCATAGCACTTTGTTCCTCGTGGGTGATGAACCCAATAGCCATGGGAGTGGGAGGCCCGTCGACCGGATTCTCTCGGATCTACCCAAGCAGTTGGAGCAACCAACTGTTGTGGAACAAACCGAGCAATGGTATTTCGAGGATAAGCGGCTTGTATAGGTGACAAAGAGGTTTGGAAACCTTCGTTCATATCTCTCCATATCACTCCCAAGACCATGGGATGCTTCAGCCACATACAGGCCCCCTTCCATATTCACTCCTATAGATAAGTATCTACCCCCGGCTTGTGCTTTCTTTTGCTCCTCACTACTCTCCGAATCCCTTTCAAAACATCCACAGCAAAGCACAGGTCACCTTGCTCCGTCCCCCTTTTGACCCCCATACCCAACAGTGGAACCAGCTTCCGGACCCCAGTTCCCTAAAAGGCTGATAGTCTGATACCTCGTATCCTGGCGACTGCATATCGATACTTGCCAACTCCACTCCCCTGGCTATTCGATCTCGTTACTTAAACTGACCTTTTAATACTCAACCTCCTCCCTTCCACTCCCTTTCTCCTCCGTCGAGAATCTCCCATCGCCACCTCCGCACCTCCATCCCACTCAACTCCGACCGCAGCTCCAGGAACTACTTCTTCTACTGCGATAGCTCGCTGCGAAAAGACTACTAGAGCGGGCAACTACTGTGATAGCCCTCCATGTCTGCCCCGGAAGGCGTTGATATCCTCAATGGCCTCAACTACACCGTGCTAGTCCCGTACAATGGGTCCAGCGCGACTGGAGGAGACTCCTTGACCGAGGATCTCAATATATTTTACAATGTAAGCTTCACGGCAGCTCCTCGCCGAATTTGACGCGATACTAACACGACAGAAATAGCCCGGTGATATCGCATGGATGATCACTGCCACCGCCCTCGTGCTACTCATGATTCCAGGTGTCGGGTAAGTGCATTCTAAACCGGAAACGCAACGTGGATTGTACAACAGGAGCTGACAATTTATTGTTCTGTAGCTTCTTCTATTCCGGTCTAGCCCGGAGAAAGTCCGCTTTGTCACTCATATGGCTCTCGGTCATGGCTACGGCCGTCGTCTCCTTGCAATGGTTCTTCTGGGGATATTCACTAGCCTTCTCCCACACGGCCGGCAAGTACATTGGTAACTTGGATAACATCGGGTTCAAAGATGTCCTCGGTGCCCCTTCTGTCGGATCCTCCAAGATTCCTGACCTCATGTTCGCCGTCTATCAGGGCATGTTCGCCGCCATCACTGTTGCCCTTGCCATCGGAGCTGTTGCTGAGCGTGGCCGCATGCTGCCTTGTGTGGTATTCATGTTCGTCTGGACAACCATCATTTACGACCCCGTTGCTTGCTGGACATGGAATTCGTCGGGCTGGGTCTTCCAGATGGGAGGACTTGATTTCGCTGGTGGAACTCCTGTGCATATTGTCTCAGGTTGCGCAGCCCTCGCATACTCCGTCATGTTGGGCAAGCGTCACGGCCATGGAACCCATGAGTACGTATTTCTCGGATACCCTTTTCTTTCTGTAAAAGAAAACGACTTTCGTGATACGAATCTCTGCCGAACCAAGCAATGCTAACCAGAAGTTATAGGTTGAACTATCGCCCGCACAACGTTACACACATTGTCATCGGAACCGTCTTCCTGTGGGTTGGTTGGTTTGGATTCAATGCTGGTTCAGCTCTTGCTGCCAATATGCGGGCAGTCATGGCGGCGGTCGTTACCAACCTCGCAGCCTGTGTTGGAGGCATCACATGGTGTCTTCTTGATTACCGACTCGAACGCAAGTGGTCTACCGTGGGATTCTGCTCTGGTGTCATTGCAGGCCTCGTCGCCATCACGCCCGGCTCTGGTTTCGTCCCCGCATGGGCCGCCGTCATCTATGGTGTTGTCGGTGCCGCAGGCGCCAATTATGCTACTAAGCTCAAGTATGTCCTTGGTGTCGATGATGCGCTTGATATCTTCGCCGAGCACGCTGTTGGTGGATTCATTGGCAACATCCTCACGGCTTTCTTCGCAGCCGACTACATAGCACATCTCGACGGCTTCAGCGAGATCCCCGGCGGCTGGCTCAACCACAACTGGGTACAACTCGGCTACCAACTTGCTGATTCCGTTTCTGGTGCGGTGTACTCGTTCTTTGGTACCTGCCTCATTCTCTTCATCATGAACCTTATCCCGGGCCTCTCCCTGCGCGCCACTGAAGAAGCTGAATTGATGGGTATCGATGATGCCGAGATTGGCGAGTTTGCGTACGACTATGTTGAGTTAACCCGTGAGGTCTTGCACGACCCCAACGACGCGGAGAGCAAGTACTCCAATACCGGTGCGCACACTCCAGCAGACGACACAAACTTAGCGGAGAAGCCCGAACGAGTGTCGCCTGTGGCACACGATGTCGCGGTATGATTCCGAATTATACTGTTGCGATTTGTTACATATTTGCATTGGTAAACCGGAATCGGTCATAGTCGATTCGTCTTGAACTCGCTTGTGTTTATCTGCGGCCTTTGTTTTTCTTTTTGATACCTTGTGTAGTTAGGTCATGGTGTATGTAGATCCAATATTAATTTACTAAAGATCCCAAACTATAATCTCCGTGCTTGTGCAGTGCCAACCTTAAGTTAAAACGCGAAAGTGAATTCAATCCTGTTTGTGTGTGTCCAGTGGAAGAGGTGGATTCGTAGCCAATGACTCAATGGCTGCAACTAAATCGTACTTGGAATAGGCCAACACGTTGGCTGGGCGCAAATCGAAGCACCAGAGTTTAAAGGGTCCAGAACGGTACTCGAAGTCTGATGGTTTGTCCTTGACAGAAAGCTTTTGAAGTTTATATATTACCAGGTACTCTTGCCGACAGTCGCTCGCAGAGTCAATAACCCGATACGTTTATGGGCTGAGTGAGAGAGATGCAGACTAGCGAGCGCGAGGTTCGAATGCTGCCTCTTCTGAGGGTAGTTTCGAGTGTGGTAAAGTTCCGAGCTGTACGATCTCATTCTTATATTACGTTAATGGTCTCCTAGCGACATCCCAAGTATCCTCAAACTCGGGTGAAGGATCCAATTTTAGAGAATGAAAAAAAATATAGATAAATTGGAGCAAGACATCTGCAATTTGGCTGTACAATTTTCGAAGGTTTCCCTTGTCCGCAGAGGGATCAAGAGCGGACTGTTCTTCAGGTAGTCTTCCAGGAGTATTCTGTGCGTCGCTGATATCACAGGCATGCTCAACGTATTTCATGATAGTGAATTGCCCTAAGCCGCTAGGACTTTGTTCCTTCGTACCCTAATACGATATCAATGGTACTGGTATCGAGTCATCATCTTGAATATACCGCATTATCGCAACCTCATTCCAGACCTTCTCCTCGGGAACCATAGCCATATCTGGCTTTAGTAGAAAAGCGAACCAAAGCTGAACCGCCTCCGCGGAAATCTACGGCCGCTGCAGCATTATACACACCAGTAAGAAGCGTTCCAACCTTGATTAGTGTCCCAAAATCATAATCTACAAAAAAACATAGCGGGGTCTCTTAGGTTGTCAGGTTTAAGCAGCTCGTCTCGCAATTCCGCGTAAATTTTGTCACTTTTTTGCTCCCCAGCGACGTCGTCAAAAGACAGCCGAGACAGCATTGCAAGACAGCCCCGTATAGGTACTTTTTGAGATTGTATTGTAACGAGAATACTTTGCTGGCTGAATTGGATGTTTTGAAGTTAGACTTTTAGGACAAATGCTGCTGGTTTAGCGAATTTATACGTTTCCATTTCCATGCGCGTGTAGCTTACACCGCCCAAAAATAAACACGAATAGCCTCAGATTAAGAAAAAGGGCAAAAAGAAATATCCCAACCGGTTAAGGTTAGGATACCGAGAAACTCAGATCGGAAGCCGAAGCTTCGACCTTGGTTATCTCTGCCAGTTCATCCAGGGGGGCTGAGCCCGCTTACTGTAGGAGATAGGATTCGGTGGAGACCGTTCGCTAGACTTAACTGCAATACGTATACCACTAGACCATTGCTCCTCACACTCTGTCACTTACCGATAATTTGTTTATTCTGCTATTTATACCACGATATCAGAGGCGAGGTGTTGCCCCTTAAGCGTAAGCGAGAAAGGGCCCCTTAGCGAAGATTTATATTGAGATTTAAGACATGTATGCCTCTTCTATGTCCCAAATTGTGATTATTCTTTGGAGTTTTGAGGCTTATTTAAAGATATAAAGGTTAGGTTAGTTGAGTCGATTGCCTATCCTTTGCACCAGCACTACTCGAGTAGTATAAGTGTCAACAATGATATGCTACCTAGGTAGGTAAATATCCCCACAACTCTCTCATATTCCAAACGCTTAAATCTCTTAAACACATTTGACAGGGATCTGGACGGCTATATATGTCTTAGAAGAACCCCCCAAAAACACAACGTTAACACACTTGCAGCATCTATCGAGTCGGTATAATAGCGATGACCTATCCGGTTATAGCATTCCCACCACCTAACCTTCGCACATCAGGCATGCAGCACAGTACACCAAAGCTCCCACCAGGCTTGCTGCTCCTACGATGTTCCACCTTGTCCGTTGCAACGCGCAGCTCGTATACCTGAAGCTACTCCCAGATTCTAATTTTCCCTTTCTTGTACTCCCTGCCTACCCACTCCTTCACCCGTGTGCCCCACACACCTTGTTATTCTCGCACTTTGGCTTTATTTTAGTATTTCAGTAGCTCTAATGACTCGGCGACGCTCTTGATCCTCCTGATCCTCCTGATCACTCTGAATACCCTAGGTATCCTCAGCCTCCTCCTGCTTAATCCGGAGCCGGGACATCTCACGCTGTCCCTGGGTCTGGCTTACGCCTGAGAGAATCCTTTTACGGCCCCGTAGTCGAAGGATATCCTTAACAGTTGGCAAGTCCGAGCCGTCCGTATCAGAGGATATAACAATCGGGAGGGAGCGCGCTTGGAACAGCGATCCGTCGCACTCCTTCTTGCTTTATTACCACTTATCGAATAGATCAGGGAGAGTACTATCCGTAAGCTCGTCCTCCGAACAAAGCTGATCCGTAAGAGCTAATTGCTCCTCCTGCTGGCGTATCTAGAGTACGTCCTGCCTATTACACGTAGTCGGCTCTACATACATCAATAAAGTGGACTATATACTCTTTTGATATCCCACCCAACCCAAACATAGCGCGCCAGTTCCGACAGCCCTCGTCTGGGTACACGTGAGCAAAGTTAACCTCTTCTTGAGCACCCTTCTTTGTCTTTTTAGCTATAGGTTGCTGAGCTATAACTACAGGGCAACAGTCTGGCCGTATCCGAATGTTCTTACTACCTGCGAAGCAAGGCCACCGAATATTAGCAGGCTTGCGGGTAAAGATGTTATTTGTAGATGCAGCAGATGTGAACACCTTGGTTCCTCTCCAAAGGTACGGTTGCGACGGGATATCAGGAATCTCTCTGTCGCCCTTATGGAGGGGGTCCGAAAGGTCCCGTAAAAATTCGATGCCGCAGCAATTTTCATCGTGGGAGTCGCCAATCTGTTGTAACTTGTGTGTATGGCGGATGAAATCTGTGTCGTGCTTCCCAGGTGGGCAAGATGCTCAACAAAGTGGCTAAGGATATCGACTTCCTCATACTCGAGATCGTCTACGAGCGTTGAACCCGAGGTATTACTAGAATTGGAATACGAGTCTGGTGAGTAGCTCTTTCGCGACATAATCTCGTCTGGCTCGTCGGCTTCTGCGGTTATCATCCATATCCTCGACATCGCGTTCCGGTGGATTGGTCCTATTTCGGACAAACTGCTTAAAGGGATTCTCTCTGGTCTGCAAGGTACCAGTTCGACTCTGTCGTTCGGCTGTGCTACCTGCGTTATATCTGTTGCCTCCTTCGAGTCCGGTATCGTACAGACTATTCGGGTTCCGCGCGTGTGTCCTCCGTTTCGAGCTCTGATTTGCAATGTGGCTTCCACTTTGGCCTAGACTCTAGCTTTTTGCTATCAAACTCAATTGCTAATCCCATACTGCCCTCCAAGTACTGTAATAGCTGGTCGGCTGCAGCAAGGTGTTTTGGGGCTGGATTAAGTTGAAATTCGGCCAATTTGGAGATGGATTTGGATACATCGGCTCGTGTAATAACAGACGCGTAATTGATACTACCCACTCTCTGTTGGTAGGCAAGCATCTGTTGAGGGGTAGCCTGGCCGTCGAATTGATCTAATTCGCCAGTTGGCAGGGGTTTTAATAGTTTTCTAACAACTGTATTGAGCTTGAATGTGGAGCTCATCTCCTTGAATATATGAGTCCTGCACTAGGCAGAGTTTCTTAGTGGGCCGGTCCCTGAGGATTCTGATCCCAAGAAAGTGATTTGCTTCCTCAAGGAGTCGTAGTTGATATTTGGCCATTAGGTTGGCCTCAAATGTGTTATATACCTATTACTATCAAAGTGGTATTTGAATACCCAGGTTCATAGTAGGGAATCCAATCCACTATATTCGACATATTCGAAAGCTTGTATGAGTTGGAGAGTGTCGAATTCGTTCTCCGCCGCTTTACCAAAGCCCGGAGACTATGGGTGCTTTCTTACCTAACGCTAGTGTTTAGGTTCATCTGGGAGGGTATCTCTGTGGATTCGACCTGTTTGACGCATCGAATGAGCTGAGAACATGCTGAGTGGTATCCAGAAAGAGAATTAGTATTTTGGAGGGCTCCAGTGCAGGGTTTTCTTTTTGTTCGTCTCCTGTTCCTCGATCTAGCAATTGCATTGGCTTGATCAAGGCTGCCTGCGACGTCGTTGCTCCTCTCTGCATTGTTGCCTAGAGCTCCTGCCAATTGATTTCGAATAGGGGAAGTCTTCTTCCACCAATTGAGGCAAGGTTTCTCCATCTTGATCTGTCTGGTCGTATCACGCATTTGGGTGATTGCCCGGGATCATGACATTTCAGTGGCTTGGTAGGAGGACTGAGCCTCAACAAGACGATATAGTATCAGGAAACATTATATATTGAAAATACGAAGTACAGTAGTAAAGACTGGTTAGGGTTATAGGCTAAGCACGTTATAGCGATAACCACAGCGCGAATAGAGCGGCAGGAAGGTGCGAATGGCTTCAATATTAGGTTGTGGCAGGAACAGGTTGGGTAGCGAACAGGGCGGGAGCAGCAAGCTTGGTGTGGTTTAGGGGGCAATGCGCTTCTTGCCTGATATGTAAGGCCACAATCTGCCCTAACAAAGGCGGCAGCTATTTCCCAGAATCAGCGCGTATCACGAATTTGACACCGAACCGAAGCTAAACAAAATACCCGCCACCAGAAGACCTCCCACTAGCATTTTCCTCCATTCCTAGCAAGGCGACCAGCCAGTTTGCCTTCCCTATACCCCGCTGGATCGAGATAAATAACGACACACCCGCACCATAAACACGCGCCAGGCCACAACTTCATCACGCGCCAGTATGGACATAGTCCAAGGTAAGCTCCCTCAAACCCCAGCGAACTCTACCATCGAAATATAAACTAAGAACCGCACAGATATCGCCGTCCAGGCAGTCCACGTCTACCACGAAATGGATCCCTACCTCCGGCCCGTCCGACAATTCTTCTGGGACTTTCAGTCAACATGCTATCCTCTCTTGCTCCCATACCTCAACCGCTTCGCCGTTCTCGCGCAAGAATCCCCAGCCATAGTCTCCCTGGGCGTCCTCTTGCTATCTCTCGCGATAATGCTGCAGATCCTGAGCTGGGTGAGGAGGATGATGGTCTGGTGGTTTAGGCTCGTCACCAGGGTGATGTTTTGGGGGACCCTGGTGGTGTTGGCTAGTGTGGTATGGCAGAGGGGACTGGGGAAGACGTTGCAGGATGTTATGGATCGGGGGGAGGAGTTGAGTAATGTTTGGTGGAGGGAGTATAGGAGGTGGGAGGGATACCAGAACATGAAGAGAGATCAGGGAGTCGGGGGTGCGAGTGCTAGGGCTTCTTGGAGATAGACGGTAGCAAGCCGTGACGGCGGTGATGGGAAAATATTATTTGGATCGAAAATGGTAATGGGCATGGCATATTTGGATTTCAAAGGCTGGTGTTTGGAGCGTCTGGGTTCAAGGTGGAGAGAGTATCATCTAAATGTCATAATGATTAACGCCGACGCTATGCTTTAATAAGCCGTTTATGGAGTATCCCACTCTATATCCCACAATCAAAGAACCAAAAGCCTGAGCTCGCAATTGCCGGCCATCCAACAACTCCAAAACTCCTCCTAATATCTATCGTGAGCGCAGACGAAGCGAATCCCCACATTTATGGCAAGTCCTCGTCTCCCATTTCCATCTCCTCTATAGGCTCTTTCGGTTCCTGCGCCTCATGGAACTGGATAGCATCATCGATATAGCTCAATATAGCTGCAACGCTATCTTCATCCTGCACATCTAATCTTAGATAAGAAACCATGCCAAAGCTGTCAATCAGCCCCGCAACGGCCTTATTCAATCTATTAAAACTCTTGCCCTTCATCAAGGTCTGGGTATCCCCTGGGTTCGTGGAGCCATCATCTTCCTCGGCTTCTTCTTCTTCCAAGATGGAGGCATCCGCATCGAGAAAGCGTTTCATCTGTCGCTTCCCAACCTGTCCCTTCACAAGATCCATCTTGGACATGATATTGATATGCGGAACCTCGAGCATTATCATGGCGCTCATAGCACTCAACGTCCCGGCGAAGAACTTGGCGCTGTCAATAACAAAAGTAGCTTCGAGGAGGTACGCAGCACAGAGTCTGATATCGAGCGCGCCAGTGCGCGTCAGGTGCTTAACCAGCGCGGGTAATATGGGGATGTGGGTGTAGAGCTCTATTTGTCCGGGCATGTCGATAACGATGAGGTACTCGTCGGATAATGGGTCGAGCGCATCGCTGAGGAAGTCCAGGTTTTCCAGCAGGAATTCGAAGCAGTAGATCAGGCCGCCGTTGGGGCCCAACCCCATCTCCTCCATCACATCTTCGAGAGAGATCAGGTCTTTGATGTCGAGATCCGGCTCGTGGGTGAAGTCTTCGGCTGCGGGGTCGAGGTTCACGTAGAAACAGGAGCGCCTGTTGTTGCGCAGGTTCGTTATGAGGGCGGAACAAAATGTTGACTGCACAGTATATATGTTAGCATGTGGATTTAAGAGGGTAAAATGCAGTGCTATTAACCTTACCGGCCCCCGCGGGGCCCATAACCACGACGCCGTATTTACTCATGTTGAGGGTTATGAAAGTGAGCGTGAATGTGTACGTGGACGTGGGGTTGTCTCTCAAAAGAAACTGGGAGCATAGAGCTTTGGAGACTTTTTGATAGTTGCCTGATAAGCTAGGTTGGTATATGAAGTATCCAGAAGTACCCCGCGGTGCACGTGCCAGTCGAGGTGCCTTAGGTATTAATACAGAGGCATGCTTCGTACTTTCGTACCTCGTACTCGGTACTCAAGTCTCAAGTGTCAACCAGCCTTTGTCCATTCTGGGACGCAGATCGCCAGTGTTGATACTCGAGATGGAACAGTGAAAGATGGCGGTGAAGTGCCTCTGCATACTCCTGTAGTACATACCACATAGGTACCTACGTACCTACCTGTAATAAACACTCCCTATTAGTACGTACTTCGCACTGCACAATCAGCTCTGCGGCAATTTCTTTTTCGCGATGGTGCAATCCGCTTAAACTGGACTAACGTGCGCGTGAGCACGGGCCCCGTCCTCAGAAATCTCACCCAATTCTTGTTTCCTTGGCTCCCTTCTTCTCAACCGCAGCCGCAACCGCAACCGCATCTCCATCTTGTCCCTCTTGTCCCTCATTTCCCTCCCTTTCCGCAATCCCATCCACCCCCCAATAACCTCAACTCTTCCTCATCACCCTTCGCTCATAGCCCTCAAATCTCTTCACAATGGCTGCTATTACAAACGGCACCAATGGCACTGCGCCGCACCACAACCAGGGAACATTCTTGTTCACCGTAAGTTTGATTCCCCCCCCACTTGAGATGAATATTTTGCTGATAGGCTCTCCTTTAAGTCTGAGTCCGTAGGAGAGGGCCACCCCGACAAGATCGCTGATCAAGTCTCCGATGCCGTTCTCGATGCCTGCTTAGCTGAGGACCCTTTGTCCAAGGTTGCCTGTGAGACGGCCACCAAGACCGGTATGATTATGGTCTTCGGTGAGATCACAACCAAGGCCAACATTGATTACCAAAAGGTCATCCGAAACGCCATCAAGGACATTGGTTACGATGATTCCGCCAAGGGCTTCGATTACAAGACCTGCAATGTCTTGGTTGCCATTGAGCAGCAATCGCCAGATATTGCCCAGGGGCTGCACTACGAGCAGGCTCTTGAGCAGCTGGGTGCTGGTGACCAAGGTATCATGTTTGGATACGCCACCGATGAGACCCCAGAGCTGTTCCCCTTGACCCTCCAGCTGGCACACAAGCTCAACGCCGCTATGTCTGCTGCCCGCCGGGACGGAAGCCTGCCATGGCTGAGACCTGATACTAAGACTCAAGTTACGGTTGAGTACAAGCACGATAACGGAGCTGTTATCCCAGTCCGGGTTCACACCGTCGTTGTCAGCGCCCAGCACAGTGAAGACATCACCACTGAGCAATTGCGCAAGGAGATCAAGGAGAAGATCATCAAGAAGGTTATCCCAGCCCAATACTTGAATGATGAGACCGTCTATCACGTATGTAACCCCTTGGATCATGCTTCTCGCAACTCCATTAACATATTCTTAGATCCAACCCTCTGGACTCTTCATCATCGGTGGACCCCAAGGAGATGCTGGGCTTACTGGCCGTAAGATCATCGTCGACACATACGGTGGATGGGGAGCCCACGGTGGCGGTGCCTTCTCTGGTAAGGATTTCTCCAAGGTCGATCGATCAGCTGCCTACCTGGCCCGATGGATCGCAAAGTCCTTGGTCCATGCCAAGCTTGCCCGACGTGCGCTCGTCCAACTCTCATATGCCATTGGTGTCTCTGAGCCACTCTCCATCTTCGTTGAGACCTACGGCACCTCAAGCAGGAGCTCTGATCAGCTGGTCGAGATCATCCGAAACAACTTCGACATGAGACCCGGTGTCATTGTCAAGGAGCTCGACTTGGCCAAGCCAATCTACTTCCGCACTGCCAAGAACGGTCACTTCACCAACCAGGAATTCACCTGGGAGAAGCCCAAGACCCTCAAACTCTAGACGAGATTTGAATAATAGCCATGATTAGCACCAGACTCAACGTCTAGGTGCTCAATTTTCCTTTGTGGATATACTCACGGCGAAATGATTGAACGAACACAGGCATGGTCTCAACGACCTACGGAGCAATTCGGGCGGAGTTAATTTTTCGTTTCTGGTGGACAATCGGCATTTTTTTTTCGTTTATTTGCTTGGGGAATATTTCCCCCGAGCGAACCCAGAGGAGACGAGTCTCTCCTGCTTTATCGATTGGGTCGTGAAAGATTTTTAAAAGTCTGATGAATATTCAACATAGACCGTAGATACGGCGGCTGCGTGCAACAAGACTTGTCCAGCAGGCGAGTTTTTTGTTTTGTTTAGCGCGGCGAAAATAGAAATGAGCATCATTGCATATCTGGCGTTACGGGAGAACTTCAACATCTTCTGAATGGTCGGATATACTTCGTCATCGAGGCTCGTTTGAACCAGGAGGTTGCGTGGAGGAATTTATGGCTGGGGTAGATAGTTCGCTCCCTCGCAACTGTCCTTAGCTATATTCTTTAAATAGAGATCTAGCCGGTAGATTCGTGGTAGAATTGAATATACTACGTTTCTCGGTGCTAAGGATACGACTGTCTGTCTATTTATATCGCTCACTTTGTGTGAAGATCTGTATTTGAGCCTATCCGTGTCCCTAACTCATCAATTTAGTGAATCGATGCAAAACGAGCAAGTACACACTAGGCGCCATCAGAAGACCGCTTTGGAGATGCTGCAAACAGGTACAGCATATGTACACTGCTTGCCCTGTTACACCTACCGAGCGGGGACATTCGGGAGGGATCGGACGAGTCTTCGTCATACAGAGAGCATACTAGGAAGACAGATCCATCCCAAGTTGGTAATGATACATCTGGCATTACCGGCTACAGGCTCTCAGTTAGTCAAGCCATGCGCTCCGCAAAAATTACACCAGCAATCGCTCTCGTTCTTCACTTCTTCCAGGTAAGCCAACCAGCTCGCTTTGGAATAGGAACGCGTAGATCACCCAATGAGGTCCTTCCACATTGGTATTCGTGGTTTCTTCAATGTGAATTCTGTCCCTTTAGAGGAGACGGATACGAATCCTGGTTTTATTCAGGGCTGTTTAGGAAGCAGAAGGGTGGCGATAGGCTAAAAAAAAGTTAGTTGTTAGACCCGTTGTCGAGGGACAAACCAACGGTACAGATATCCATCCCCGATAGGCCCTTTTGGGTCCAGGAGGGAATATAAGGAGTATCACTGGACACTGGGACCTAGGACGACGGACAAGCAAAGTTATGAAGCAAGACTTGGAGAAGACTTAACAGGAAGTCGATGAGAAAAGCCAGTGGATAGAGAAACTGGGCTAACAGAGCAGGGTCTTTTATACTTGGGCTTAATACTACTAGCTATGGAGAGTTTGGTAATAGGTGGACTGCTGTCGAGGTATATATTATTGTCGAGGTACGGACTGTTGCCAGTACATAGGATTTTGTTAAGGGATAGAATGTTGTTAAACATTGTTTATTATTTAAATCAGCATATCATATATTATATACCGAGGTTCCTAATAATCTCACTCCCCCAATTTGTCATAATTACGGGGTTATATAATGTAGCTGGTGGAGAACTAAGCCGATGAGCAAACAACAAACGGAGGGTGCGTTCTAGAATGTTGGAAGTCTATAGGTACTAAGGAGATGAGTCGAGTATCTGAAGGCGTGTACTCCTAGTACATACATGGTCGTGGGTCTTATCAGCATAGTCTTCGTGAAAAGCTGCGACGTACACTTTAAGACTCTTAGGAATTACTATCCGAGCTTCCACCAGTTCTGAAATGCTTTGAGTTTGGAATGTATAGTGCTATCCCTTATTATAGTTCTTGAATTCTACATACTATATACCATTCTCAGTATTCTTCAGAGTAAGGTTAGTATTATAGATGAAAAGTATGCCTAATAGTTGTAACAGCCCAGCTGGGTTACAGCCCAGGAACTGGAAAGTGAGTATATTGTAGAATCTAAAGCCAAGGAATTTAGAAGGATATATGACAGGCAAGGTATATATAGTCCCTTATAAGCACCTACAGCTTCCTGAGACAGTTGCACTATTACTTATAGTATCTGTAACTTGTCTGCAACACATCCGTGGTCCTGTGATTGGCCTGTCGTATGTCAAGACCGTCACATTATTAATGTAAATTGTATACATCTGAGACCTTTTTTGTTAAACTCTTTAATAAAATTCTTAGAGTCATTTAACCTACTCATATTCATTAAAGAGATCGATTTCTAAAGAGCACAATGTAACACAAGTGAGTAATAAGAATAATTATAGAAAGATACAAGTAAGCTGTTGAATCAAAAATCTGCAATATATAATACAAATTCGGAAAGGAAGATAGGGAAGTAATTAAGTAGCTCTGATAGAAGATGATCCAAAAGGGCAAAATTTTAGAAGAAGAGTATAAGGGTATATTCTCCTTGGGAAAAAGGTAGGATTATACTATGTTACGAGAAGAATATGCTTTGAAAAAGTAAAGAATATACTTTTGGGGGAGTCCTATTTGGGCTAGGAGCCGATTTAGTCTACTTGAATATAATTATATAAAAATTAACAACTTTTATAAAATAGAACTAAATAGTAAATAAACTATAATTAGTCACTAAAAAGAAAACTAGAAATATAATTAAGTAACCTAAGTAGAGGGTGAGGCGAGGGTGAGTAACAACTGAGTAGAGCGTTAGAAGCGACGTAGGTTAAGAATTCGGCGTAGATTACTACTATAATCAAGTGACTACGATCAAGACTGCGACTAAGTAATTACAATCAATACTACAATCAATGCTACTACTACCAGAATAGGACGCCAAAGGGTCGGCATAGATTTATGGAAGCAGTCTTATTGTTAAAATTTGTTTTGCTATCAATGGTTTCATCTCAAACTCTATACACATGGTACACAAGAAGAGTACGTGCCTCAAGCTGAGATGTGCTTAGGTGCGGCCTCCTACAGCTCACACACATGCCTACTGCGACGAGGTGTCGCGGGCTCCACAATTTGCCGCCGCAGATTAACCAGTTTGCTTAGTTGGTTCTACTTATTGCGTGTTTCTGTCGCCGACGGGAGCTAAACGGTAGTGTTTAACCTTATGACTGGAGTATTTGAAATATATAGATGTCATTATTAGTCAGTAAAAGCTCTGTTACTGCAGACGAAACACCTTTCCAATGATAGTGGAACATCCCAACAAAGATCTGGATTTATAAGCTCTCTATCCCCGTTTACGCCCTAAATGCCATAACACGACTTCTCTGTGTCGAACGCACACCCCTTTTCTGGACGGTATTCAGATCTCGCAAATATAACCAAAGAACTCGCATGCTTTCAAGTACCACTGAATCAACAGTTTTCAGATTCTTATGTACAACATTCTTCAGATACGAGAGTATTTTAAAAAGGAGCCACACTCGGTGAAACGGTTGTGTTAGCATTAACCAGATAGAAGACCATTTCAATGCAGAAAGAAAGTTTGGAATTCGAAGCTTATGAACCATACTATGTGTGGAATTCGGTACCAAAATGGCTTCGACATCAACTGAATACATCATTCCGAACTTGATGAATTCGTACCACCCAAATGAGGATTCTTGGATGCAGAGGGGTTCACGATATCTGTGCTTCATGCTTAGTTCGAAGGGGCGGGTTAATACTTGTAGTGCCGTTGCATCAAGAACCATGTTAAGCGTTGGTTTGCCCTCTAGGTTTCCCTTTAGCTTGCTTCTTGGTTGATGTGCTAGAGCTGGTGCCATAAAGAATGTTGGTTTCGGTGCTAATTCTGTCGCTGCTTTCGCTGGCCCAGGGGAAAGTATGGCTCGGCTGACCAGTATGTAGTGATTTCCCCTACGGCGCAGAATTGCTCCTAGGTTGGATCCATGGAACTGGCACAGCACATCGTCGTCTCTCATACAGCTTGATGCTATACCGAACTCCCCACCTTCAGTCCCGAAAAATTGGGCAGTTCCCGCAAACTTCCGTAAAGCATGGTAGTTCGATTGCTCCGTGGCCCGGTTTGTCAGATGCAGTGCGTCGTCACTAGCCGTGGCGTACGCAAAATTTGAGGAGTGTGGAATGGTAAAAGATGTGCTGACTGAGTCCAGATATATTAGTTCTTTTTCAAGGGCATCCCTGGATTCATGACGAGTTGGATTGTAAAGGTAGCCAACCAGCGTGTGCACCCAGTCACCTTGATGCAGATCCATTAATTCTCGGTCCTCGAAATTATTCTCAACCGGAAAAATAGGGCCTTTGAGAATTGCTGTGGTGCAAAACGTCTCCACCGGTAAGCACGGTGGAACCTCGCCAAGGAGTCCAGAGTTCGGTTCGTTGGCGATGGCTTGTAAGCCTAAGTGACCTTTGAAGGACAATTGTAAAAGCTGACTGAGTTTCTCAAGGCGACATGGGTCCTGACGTCTAGCTCGGGTACCATAATACCATCGTATAACGTCTTGGTATATTTCGTGCAACTGTTTCGAGTAGTCAATACCAATGTCACCCTTGCGAAAATCTGTTAAGAGACCAAGGAGGCCGTATATTTTGTCCCGTGGATCTTGGCATAATGACTTTTCAGTTGTTATGAGAAGTGTCTCGAGTGACCAGCCTCTGTCTCGGTATGCCCTTTGCTTATCCAGCTGGAAAGGCAAGCTTTCTTTGAAGAGTTTGACAGGGACACCAAGAATTAATTCTTCTTCCCAGGCAGTTGGAATCTGTTCCAGAGAATGCCGAGCTCTCGTCAAAATACCCCAGTCCGTCGTGGTTCGAGCGGCATCCCCAAAACATAAGACGATCTTATCTGCTAAAAGCACCTCTTGAATAATCCACAGGCGCCTCCAATACGGCAGATTGAACACATTTGCCAAGCAAAGGAAAGCAATATTAGAGGACAAGTCTTGGATGTTGTCAAAGAGACTCTGCTTCCATCGCAGGATTTCTTCCGACCTTAGTTCGCGCCATTTTTTAGTCAAGCTGACCAAGACCATTTTGTGTTCTTCGAGCTCGTTTTGTTTTTCGAAATCGAGTTGTCGTAGTTCTTGGTCTATGGCGTTTATTTCTTTCTGCCAATTGTTATATCTTCGCTCGACACTTCTTCGCTTATCTTCTAGTTGTTGTAGCACTTCTTCTTGTTGTCGAATTGCCTGCCTCTGTTCTACTAGGTTTAGTAATGCCGTATATTGCCCTTCTTTTAACCCCTGTGGCACTTCTTTCTCCAACCATGCTTTGAGGGTTTCCTCATTAAACCTTTTATCCTTTGGACTAAGAAGAAGCCTTTGCAATTCCAATAGGCTTTGTAGAGCATTAGACTTTTCTCTATGCACCCCTTCTTCTCGCTCCTGCTCCTGCAGTCGCACCTCAATCATCTTCTGTGCCTCGTTAAGTACTTGCGAGACTCCCAATAACTTCTCTTTTAATTGACCCTCTGCTATCGTTCGCATCTCTTGTAGGAGCCACAACTTCATCCGGTCCCGCGTCATCGAGGGCCGCTGGTCTCCCAATATTTGTAATTGTTCCCGTTCTCTTGATTCCAGCTCATGCCGATGTACTTGGCTCCGCCTCAAGTAGCACCAATCTCTTATCAGCCTCACAAAGGCTTTCTCGCTTTTCGTCCACTTTGGTTTTCCCTCTCTCTTCGACTGTGTGTTTTTGGACCGTTTGCTTTTCTTGAAATGATCCACAAGATCTTTTACCCAACTTCTCCAGGCGGATTCATTCAGAAAGCTTGCCGTGGGTGGTGTAGGGGGGAGATTTGAGATTGGAGAGAAGCCGCCAAGATTCTTCGCCAATTTCACTGCGTCAAGCGCTGTTGACCCCCACCGTGGAGAAGGCCTTCCCAGCCAAGCCAATACTTGTCGTGCTTGACGATAGATCTCACCCATTTGCTCAACCTGGTGATTTCGTTCGTGAATATTATTCTGGTTGATACAAAGTGCGTCGACCCAGAGGACTCGTGGCTCTGATCTCCGGAGAGCCGCTAAGGCGTAAGCCAAATTCGGCCTGATCGAAAAATCCTGTCCATCGAGTTCAATGTGGATATCCGTACCAGAACTACCCCAAGTGTATGATAAAGCTTCGTAATCTGGACGATCATCCAGATTCACGATGAATAGCTCACATCGAATCTCTTCTAATGAATGCCATGGCTGTTGTAGACCAGTACTCTCTCTCAATGGCAAGAGGCGAAGAAGACGGATTTGCCTAGAGTAAAGCTCCAGGGGTTTCTGGGGTGAGTCCGACATCTTAATTTGAATAAACCATAAAATCAATAGGTAATGTATTGTGAATAGATATTGCATAAATGGCGAGCATCCTGCCTTGCGGTTACTTATCCTGCTGGTGGGTACCCTGCCCCAACAGAGTAGTTCTATGTGGAGGCTTGGAACAAATGTTGCCTGGCGGTTTCGCGTTCTGGGCTCTCAGCCTTACCACACCGAACTCACCGCATTCAGTTTAAGACAGACAGGAAAGGCAAATTGAAAGAAAAAGTGGTACGACGTCAATATTAGAATACTGCGTCTTGGGGTAAATGAGAGAAATGGGGCCGCATCTTTTCAACACAGATCAGAGCTGATTGACTCTCGATAATGAGAGCCCCTAAGTTTGCATCCGAACTGGTACGCAAGCCTTTATCGAAAAAATAGCCTGTAGTCGCATCGTCGCAAGACTTGAGCGATTTTTTGTGTGTTTGGTAATGGCGGTGCAAGACGGTCAATCAGGAGAGGGCAGTTCGCGTACGTGGCGGTGGCTTGGAGCAAGGACAGCAGCACACAGGCCTCAACAAAAGTTGACAAGAAAAATCATGAAGAGGAATGGTCAAATCTCTTGCAGCGAGCGACACCTAGGTTAGTTTTGTTTCACACGAGAATTGTAGTAGGGTGTGCCGCCACCCCTCACGTGTTTGATGGTAAAAGGCTCTTGAGGCTAATACTTTTAGGGGAAGGGGGGTTCTTGTTTTGGCTCCCTGGGGACCGACTTAGTCCCCCTAAATATAATTGTGTAGAGTTGACAACTTTAACTAGGCAAAGCCGAATCTGCTTTAATTACTATAAGCAGGTCTTTAATCATACTGCTGTGATCTAGCAACAAATTAACATATTTCTTATCGCCCAACAGGACTTGCTTGGCCTTGGAAGTTGGCCAGATCGAATCCATCATCGTATTACTCTAGGGAACCTAGGGCCGTGACCTCCTTTGGTGTCTGGGCTTTACTCCGGATGAAGTGTCTTGTCTTGCGCTTGCCTGATTCCTTGTCAAATATCAACCTTCAGTGTCCCTAACCAGAAGAAAATGCATAGAGAAGATTGATAAATTCTATATCCTTAGAGGGACCCAGAGGAAGAAACAACATCCCCCGTCCAACTTTCTGCATTTGTTGCAAGACTAATCTCCTTCTCATCCTATAGCGTGTAATAAAACCTACGCGAAATCACCTCTATCCCCATGGACAAAATGAGAAATAAGAAGTGGGCATTGAGATTGAGCATAATTTATAATGGCCAACTGAATAAGACAGAAAATCCACGGTCTAGCAACGAGGGACACTGGATAAAAATATTTGAAACATGGGTAGGGGAAGTGAATATATTGCAAACACGAGGAAGAGGGTATTATTAGTTATATTATTTTAATAAGATCGAACCGGAATTTGGAGATTAAGTGAGTTGTAATATACAGTACATTATTCAAGACCCTGTAACAGCGAGTCTTTGATGCAGTGAAACGGATTTGGAAGGAAGGGTAGCATATCTTATGTAAAGCGAATAAGAGGTGATGGATTGGTAATTCTTTATGGGTTGGGCACACAAGAACAGCGATGGTTTAACTACTTTGTAAACAGTAGTGATATAGGTATTCCTGTATGTTCTAGTCCTCATAAATAAGCTGGTCTTGATAAAAACGGCTCAGACTTCATATATGGGTTGGCTCATTAAGATGTTGCTTGAGGGAGATGCCCACTAATGCGTGTGTAAATTAGGCAGAGGCGGATATTGCACGTTGGTGTTGACGTTGGCATTTGTTGGTTTTGGCTACGCCTGGCCACTCTTGGGTAGCAAATATTTTTTCCTGGAGACGCCTTTGCCTCGGAAATGTCCCTAGACAGGTATGTTTTAAGAAATGTAGTCAAAGGGGCGAATAGAGATGGAATCGCCGATCCCACTCGGAGTCGTCAAAGAATGAGGCGCATATGTATATGATGATAGGGAATGCAAATCAGATGAACGAGGACCCAGAGCGCTAGCCTTGGTCTGGTAAAGAGATGGTCATAGAGGTCCAGAAAGTATGGAATGTTGAATCAGTTGCCTTCTCGGATGTGTAGGTCCCTTCGTGTTAGGTAGGTTTTACTGACGCCAGGCACCGAGATGCACGATTGAACCAGGATGCCATATATTAAGCAAAGACGTTAGGAAGAAGCAAGCTCACCGGTCCATCTTTCGTCCGCCACCGCTACTGTACAATTACCCCGGATATTTAAGTACGCCTCGTCCTACCTGCCCCGTCAGGCTCCACAACTCGTAGACGTCACGTAACGAATCCTTCGCGAAGCCCGAACCTTGCCTTTTTTTTTGGAGAGGGAGAGAGTGTGGAGACACGATTGCCGAATCGCGATATGTGGTAATCGATGGGAATTCTACGTACTGTACTTCGTACTTCGTAAAATTATCGTAGAGGGGCATGAATGATGAGGGGTGTAGGTGGCTCGTAGAAGAAGATCATTTCGCTTGGGGGATTGATCTTGATCGGTGATATTAGACGGTTAGTTTCTATACCGCAGGCTTTGAGTGGGTGAATGAGGGACGGAGATGGGATTCTTGGTTTCGTATCATGGGGTCAGCGGCAGACGGGAGTTAGCTGTTGGCAGTTTTATTTCGATGACATGATTTCAAGCCGGAGGGCTCAGGGGGTCAAGATAGAGTTGTGTCAGATATGCTGGAAGCTGCTTCCGTCGAAGGGCAACTGTTCAACAGGTGGTCTTTACTCTACTCGATCGGCATAATTGAAGAGATAATGAGAATCTCGGCAGTAGTAACTCCCATGATCGAAGGTCCAGAACCCAATTAAAAGTCCATGTGTTGGAGCCTTTCCCTGGTGTGGGGGATACCCGTCGTTGGGGGGAAGGTTCATAGGAGATTAAAGCCAATTCAGCGGGGGATAGGGGTAAACCCTCCGGAGTTTATTTCATGCTGGAGGGAGATGGTTAGTCGTGGCCATGTTCACAATGCTGGGCTGCTAGGGTCATCGGTGATTTAGCGGCCTTGGAAGAGATCGAGGGATGGTTATGACATGGCTCTGAGGGTCGGGAACTTGACAAAGGTTATGGTGTTCACCAGGGGAGTTTTGTGCTTTGCATAGCGAGGCGAAGTTCTAATAATCTGTGGCCTTGTGGAGGTAGGTTCTACTATCTCGAGGTACTTACAGTATTCGGGCTTTGAGACATACCTCCGCACAGTCGCTGGATGGGGCCGATCGTCAACAGGGCGTGCTGAAAAGGTAATGATTGTCTCTCCACGTTCTGCCAGAAGGGACAAAACCGGCAGCGGCCAGGTAAGTCTCAAGGATGCAGGCTGCGATGGCGTGCCTTTCTGTTCCTGACGCTTGACCTCTTCCGACCTACTTACCCGCATTTCGTAGGTATCTGCACTCCTGTCGTTGCTATCCCCCGGGGTCCCGACCGTCCTTTCTATCAGATTGTTATTCGACGTGTCGTACGAAGTACCGTAACCGTAAAGCCTCAAGGCTGGTGGCAAATGGCCAGGCCAGGCCCCTTCCTTCAACCTGGTGCCGCGCCTCCCAAGTCGCACGGCCGCGACTGTCGAAAGGTGGCTTGCAGGCTGGGGCGGTGTGGGCGGCGAACGAGGACACGGAGGAGTATTGTTCTGCAAGCTTGACGTTGCACAGAAACAATACCATCTTCAAAGCGGTTTCTTCTCCGTTAGGAATGCAGGCTAGCTGTTACTGTCGCCTCCCCCCGTAGGTCCGAACTGAACGACTGGCTCAGGGCCCTAGGGGTCCTCCAACCCCGAGTACTGATAGCCTGAGATACGAAGTACAGTAGAGATAGGTATAGCGCTGTATGCAAATCGCGGGTGAGTGGCGACAGTAGCGACCCAAGTGCTATTATGAAGCCTTACTCAGCTTACAAAATAGCAATAGCGGATGGGGTCCTTGTGCCAATAGCGACTCGCGACTCACGATGATGTGTGGTTGCGCGCTATGCGATCTGAGGGTCCATTATCCCATCCCATACTCCATCAGTACTTACGAACTGTACGGGACGGTACGGTGCTAACCCAGGTAGGATCACTAAGATCACCCCTGAATGCAGTGTGACCACCACCCGGAGCGGCGCGGCTTTTCAGGAACGAACGCTCAGGAACAGGAACAGGAACAGGAATAAAGTTAAGTTACGAAGGCAACGCTGCACACTTTATGCGGCCTCACCGAATCCACCAACCAACATAGGTACATACAGCCAATATAACAACATCACATCGCTTTACTACGTACGAATTACTAGCCTAATAACTGCCTCATAACTGCCTCCATGTGTCAAATTACACATGTAATCTTACGAGTACTAGCTAGTAGTTAATACCGCAGAGCAGGAAAGGCAAGGGCAGGCTCTAACTTTAAATTCCCAGCCTCCTATTGCCTATTATCCATATCCAGTTACGTAGGTACTGTACTTAGCACTGGATGAGTTGGTAGTAGTCGATTGTAGCCTCAAGGATTAGCACCCACCATAACGCCCGCTATTGTCACCCATTGGCCTATCATTCTCACCTTCCCCCGATGGCACGTCCACGATGCAAGCGCCGAGCGCTATCAACCACAAGTTCACAACTCTCAATTACAATTTCGCTCTCCGCGGTAACTCCCACCACTCACCGCTCACCTGGCGCAGGCTGGCTGCCCCCTTTCCGCCGTTGCGCTCGCGACATTCAAGTTCGTTTCCCTATCGGCGCGCTGATCCATACCCATCTGGTCCTCTCCCAGCCACAATCGGGGACGGGGCCAGGTTCCTTCAGGGTTCCTTCAGGGTTCCCTCGCAGGCACGCTAGAAACCCCACCCCTTCTGGCAGAGGGCGTCGCTACAACTCTCGTTTTCCCTTCGGTGCTGGGCCAGGTCCAAGTTGATCGTTCCTAAGTCCCAACAACACAACTTAGGGAGATACGGACTTGGCTTTTCCCTAGCATATCGCGGATTGATTGCACATTTCCTTCTCTCCTCCAATGCGTGCCTGTGCTGTCGTCCGGCTCTAGAGAAAACATGGCGTCCCCAGCTCGCCCCCCTTTCCCGCAACCATCCAACCCCTCGGTCCCTCAATCTGATACCCAACACGCTTCATCCTCATCTGACCTCGTCAACTCCCGAGATAGCCTCCCAGCCAATAACTCGACTCTTCGATACAGCCAAGGGCAAACGAACAATCGGCCACGAATTCATTCATTGTCGCTGCGATCGCGTGCATTCTCGTCAGCTTCCTCAACCTCCTCCTCGTCCGTCCGCCGTAAACCTCTGCCATCTACGGCATCTCCCCTAGCCACGAGGTTCTCCTCCGGCTCACATCTCGCGGCCACAATCGAGCTGCCCGAACCTTCGCTTCCACGGCTATACACATCGGACAGCCCTACCCTTCACGAGTTTCCTCCAACATCGAGACTGCCATTTCAGCCGGCCCGGGAACAGTCCTCGACCGACCGTCCATCCAGGTATGCATTGAAGGCCAGGCCTTTGGAAACTTTTGGTTTCATGCTAATGTGGTGTGTTTGGCAGAACTTCAAACGAACAACGTGTTTCGATATCAAAATCTTTGTCCCCTGAACCGTCCCCCACGGAAGTCACCAAGATACATACACCCAACCCCCCAGATAGCTATCTGGCAGAAGATGCAAGGTTGACCCTCGACTCTGCTCTCACCTCAGCCTCTGAATCTATTGGGACATGGTATAGTGCGTCAAGTACAACAAGTTATCCGCAGTCTACTATGTCCATTTTCTCCAACAAGCCCACACCACCACACAACATCAACCAACCACATAATATATCACGGACTTTCAGTAACGAATCCAACGAATCTAATACGACCATATCCAAGTCGCAACCGAAATCCCCCGGGGGCTCCAAGCTCGGGTCATTCTTTGGCTGGGGAGGGGATAAATCTCCCATCTCACCGACAGCCTCCTACTCCGAAAGCTCTATCTCTCCGATACCTTCACCTCAGATAACCCAAAGCCTTACTCACGCCGATGCGTCCAGGACGAATGCTTCAAGACCCGTACCCACAGCCATCGACGTGCCGAAGGCCAATGCCGACCCAGGACAATATTTTGGAGGTTCGTATTTACAAATACCGCTGGCAACGCCTACGACACCAATTCAAGTCGAAGAGATGGAGAGGGAATTGAAAGAAATCAGTTCGGAGCTTGCGGCCTCCATTAGGCGCGAGATGGACTTGGAGGATCTTGTCGACCGCTTACAATCGGAGGCACAGAACACCTCGAGTCCTGGAAAGAGGACAAGTGACTACTTCTCCGACTCTGGAACCAGCTCCATCCGATATGGGGAGCCGGACGCAAAGCAAGATGAGCTGGATCGTCTGATCCGAAAGACGGAGCAAGAGAAGGCCCAAATGAGAGTAGAAGTTAGTGAAAAGGTCCAGGAGGAAAGGTCTCGAAGAAAAGTTCTCGAGTCCCATATCCGAACTCTGGAAGAAAAGGCTTCACAGGTGAATAAACCGATAATATCACTCAGCTATAGCCACTAACATTTATTAATAGGTCGACCTTGTTTCAATAAACTCTCTTGATACTAATGGGCGATTAAAAGATCTAGAATCGACCTGCGAAGATCTTCGGCGGCGACTTTCTGAAGAGCGCCAAGTGAAGGATAACTTTGAGGACCTGTTGACCGCACTCAAAGGCGAGCTAGAAAGCTCACACAATGAGCGAGATAATCTCCGCGATGAAATTGTACCTCAGCTGCGTGCACGTGTTGAAGGACTGGAGGCACAAGCTGCGCAACATGAGCAACTCACCTATGAGCAGACAAAGATGCAGCAAGAATTCCAAGCACTCAAAAGCGAAAATTCAAGTTTGATCCAGGCTCAGAGGATGCAGACGGAGATGAAGAAGTTCGACAGCATAGCGGAAGAGGGTTCATTTCAGAGATCACGGGGGGCGTCTATAGGTTTGAGTAGGTCGAACTCTCTTGCTCAAGCTCCTGCTTCCCGGTCACGGCCGCCATCACTCACCAGATCCACATCGGTAAAGACAACCGAGTCGAGAGAAGCTCTTGCGGAGCGGGTAAAGGATATCGAATTGCAACGCGATGCGCTACACCGTGCTTTGAAGAGCTTACTTGAACGGCAAGAGCACCAGAATCGTGAGAACCAGAAGAAGATCCGCCAACTCGAAATGGAGCGCGATCGAGCCCTTACGGATTCGCCTAGACGGATGGGCTACGACCGGGAAGTCGCTAATCTTCGAGAAGAGATTAATACGCTTCGCCGCCGGGCAGACGAGGCCATAGAACAGAAATGGCAGTGCGAAAAGGGCCTCAGCGGTTTGAAGATGGATCTTGACCGTGCTGAACAAGAGATCGGATCGTTGCGGAATCTATTACAAGAAAACGATATCCTTATACCAGCTGAGACACGGCCACGCAGCGGCGAGGCCCCTGAAAGTGGTCACGTATCATCGGAAAGCCTTGAGCGCGCCTACCGGGATTTGCAGAAGGCCTATGCCCAGTCGCTAGATCGGGTCAAGAACCTTGAACTCTCCGGCCCGAAGGGTCAGGAGACGAGTGAGGCAATAAAGCAACTCGAACGGAGTCTTGCGAATGCGACCTCCGAACGGGATTTTGCGAAAAGAGAAGCCGATTCCTTACGAGGCCAGACCGATTCCCTGAGAGCCGCTGAGAAAGCACAAGTTGGCGAAGAACTTGCCCTCGCAGATGAGTTACGCAATTCTGCAAAGCGGGTGGAGGGGCTCGCAGCCCAGGTGCAACAACAGCTTGCTTCTAATAGCACGTTACGGAAGCGCCTAGCCGAGACTATAGAACGCGGGGAGAAGAATCAAAGTACCAATGCAGAGAAGATTATGTTCATGCAGAGCAAGCTCAAGTCTCTCGAAGATCAGCTGATGGCTGCTCAGCAGACATCTGAGGCGAGGATATCGAAACACGAAGAGGAGATCTCCAATCTGAGGGAGAGCCACACTGTCCAACTCCAACGGATGAAGGACGGACTTCGCTCTCCTCGTCTCTTTGGGTCCAAATCTCCCACGTCACCCATGTTCGCCAACTCCCCCCGGACGCCGAATCTGCTATCCACCACATCTGGCAAGGGGATGAGTGTACAGGAGGACTCAAAAATGGACTTCCTCAAGCAGCGAGTCATGGATCTCGAAAGAGCACTCGCGGATGCTGATAGAGAGATGGAGGAGGTCGTCGGACGAATGAATATCGCGCAGATCGAGGTCATGGACCTCCAGAACCAACGGGAGGAAGCCGTCCGCGAGACAAGAAAGCTGCAAAAGAAGGTCGAGGAGGAGAAATTGAGAGCGTTTGAAGGGCGATTCGCTAGCATCACTTCTTAATTGCGACCCAAAGGAAGTGAAACCGGAATCGATTTAATCGTCAATGACGTCGAGTTCGCATGCATATTCTGCTTTTTTAGCGAGCGCAGGAGTCAAAGTTAGACTTATTACTTACGAGTATAAGTAATTGCTAATGTTTTTTATTTTTGGCATCAGCTTCTTTTACCGGGCAAAAAGAAGTAAAAGGAGTTCCTTTTTTGAGATTTTGAAAGCATTTACATCTGGGCATAAGGGCGGAGCTGGCGAAACATCTCGAATTTTTTACAAATTCTCCCAGCGGGAAAGACTTTCATCGCTGCGGAAATGGGATTTATATATAAAGGGGGTTGCATAGAAACGCTTGATGTGTGAATAATGTATTCTTCAAGAGGGGCGGGCTTTTTTGCAGTTGTAGGATATATCCACCTAGTACAGTTAAAGTGTAATGTGTTGATTGGTGGGATGTACAATATATAGCTGAATGGAATGCATTATGATGCCTAAGACTGCAATGGAAAGACTGAGATTTGATTTTGACATTGACGTGGTCTAGTTTCGTTATGTTAAGTCACACCACCACTTCTAGTTCTGCCATCTACCATTCTACGAGGCAACGTGCTGGTTTTATTATATTATGTAAACCACTCTGATTCTGCCAAACGACAAGTTAACTTCGTTGCCTGTCGACCGCCCACCACCTTTGGTTTCTGCCAGCCAGTTCTGCCAGGCGGTGCATAATTCGTTGCTCTTCGACCGCTCACCACCTTTATTACCTAGGAGGTAGTTCTGCCACTTCATTCTGCCAGGCGGTATTGATTTCGTTGCACTACGACCGCTCACGAGTTCTAGTTTCTGCTATACCATTCTGCCAGGCGACATGCTTTCGTTGCGTTACGATCGCTCACCACCTCTTTTTTCTGCCAGGTGTTACATTCAAGTCTTGATTGACTGTTGGGGTGAGCTTAAAGTGCCCTGGTGTATATGAGAGCAATATAGGGCTCTCCCACGTCGGGCGAACAAAACATGTTCTTAAACACGCACATGGTTTAACATCTGCTGTTAATCTTGTTTCCGAATATAAAGAGCAGAACAAGTTTCACCTGCCCCTTCACCCTTTTCATTTTAACTCATACACAAATATCTATCTATCTTATTACGCTGTTTGTGCTTAAACGAAAACTTGGTAGTTTTTCACATTTTAAGAAGTATGCTACATTTGACTCTTCTTTATATACTTACTTGTTAGCTCTGTATTTGGTTTGGTCTGGGTTTATACAGCCAAGAGTGGGTAGGTAGGCAGGCTTCGCTTGAATAGAAATAGTCTCCTGCTGTTGCCGAGGTAATTGGCTCCGTGGGGAGTTTTATTTATCTGACCATCTTTTACTAGGAGTTGCTACAGAGAGCTTCTATTTGTTTCTTGTTATAGAATGTAAATTCCACGATGACTTGTCGATTCCTATGGAACTTTGACGGTCGGTCGCTTAGATATATCTAGTATAGAGTACCTCGTATTTTCTATAAATGGAATCCTCGTCAACCGCGAGAATAAACTTATAACTAAAGCCCCTGAAGAGATTTTTGCACAACCCAGACGCAGCCACATAGAGAGAATCTACTAACCACAGATCTGTGCCACCCCAGTACCAACGTTGCACGTCAACAAGCTATTCGGAATATGACTAGAAACTCCCTTCTGCTGTGGTTTACCCCTGACGTGTAGTGAATGAGTGACGCCAAGTGTATTAGTCTAAATGATAAAATGGGCATGTTCATCTAGGATAGTTTGAGTCACACGGCGTATCATTGAGTGGTGGTGATCCATTCCCAAACTGGCAACATCCCATCTATATAAGTGGCATTGCATCACCTGTGTACCCTACCCTCTTCTCCTTATTCTTGCCACATAACCTAATACAAAAGTGCCAAACAACCCACACTCTAATAAAATTTGCCAACTCTTTCTCAATGTGCTGGGTTTTCCCATGGTAGAACCCCCCCGCCGGGCTAGCAGCTGTAGCACACCGCACTGCAGACTTTAGGGTGAGCCGCTCTCTCTCTCTCCATTTCATATCAATATGCCTATCTCTTTGTCTATTGTATAGCATTTCATGATGGAAACCCTTCATTCACTCGCCGAGATCTAGCCAGGAGGTCAACGCTTAAGGACCTCCTGTGCAATAGAATACCCCTGAAACTTTTCTGAAAATCTATTTACACCACACCCAATTTGAATTTTTGTTTTATTAATTGAGAGTTGAGAATAAAAGAGTATACTTGCTGACGCTGGTTTTGGCCTTTATTGCTTGATAGGTAGGAGAGGGTGTGAGGTGAGGTTGGGGGGTGAAGCGGAGAAAAAGATGACCCGACGCTCGCCGGGTCGTTGTCACCGTTTGACTCACAACTTGAAGGATTTATTTAGTACTTTTGCTTGGAAGAGTCTATTCCCACTTGGGAAGCTGCAATGTCCTGTTACAATATCCTGTTCGTATGCAGAAAAAATAAACTGAAAAAAATATGATGCCGTAGCAGTTTCTTTGTCTTGCAGCACAGAAGGGTTAATATGTACGCAGCCCAGAGTTTCTTGCATATCGGTGCAGATATTTAGATGATCGCGTCTTGCATAACATCGATAATTGAAATCGAATGGCTGGTTCGATTACCCTTAATTCCTCGAGGTTGGTATTTTAATAACCCTTATACTCCCAACAAAAGCCGGCCCCTAACTCCAACGCATGCAACCATACCATCCGTAGCTCGTAACAGAATCGTATCAAAGAACCAATATCACGCATCGATCAATCAATCACTATCCTCCCCATTATCGAGCGCCTCATCCTCCGCTTCCTTTTCCTGGGTCTCCTCTAACTCCTCGCCTTCCTGCGGCTCACTATTACCCTCCTCTTCGTCTTCCTCATCATCCTCCTCCTCCTGGCTTTCATCATCCTCACCCTCTTCATCAGCCGTCTGATCGGCCTCGTTCTGTTTTCCCGGCGCCTTGCCCTTCTTAGCCCCCGCTGATTTACTCTTAGGTTCTAACCTCGCCTTCTTGGCCGCAGGCTGTCCGTCTCTACCCATCCGACCCTCTGCTTCACCCTGTGAATCGTGATCCGCCTCGTCCCCTTCTCCAGCCTGGGTATCATCCCCCTGCCCTGATTTGTCCGCGAGTTTCTTGCGGTACGTATTGCGCTTCTCGGATTGGATTTCGTTGAATTCTGTTTTTCGGCTGGTTAGTATATGGTGCAGCCTTTTGAAGATGAATAGAGCTTGGGAAACCAACTAGCTAGCTCTGCCTCAAGCCTTGGTTTCCAATCAGAGAATTCGAGTTCGTCTAGGGCGGCGAAAACATCTCCAGTCTGGAGGGTTCTCCGGTTTTGTTGTACTGCGTGCTCGTTTGCACTATGTTTTTTTGAGTTCCATTAGAAAAGTGACCAATTAATTTCTCGTCTGGGATACAGAGACATAGATATTCTTGTAAAAAGATATTAAACATACTGTGAGGCTAAATAATTAACAAAAACTGTAGCGCTTTTTGTCATTGCCAGCATCGCATTGCCTTGGATTTGCGTATTGGGAGGCAGAACGCCCTTAGCTAGTCTTGTAACTATGCTTTTTGGGAGATTGAGATCCTGCCAATTGGGTTTAGAATTTTTGTCTTAGAAAGTGCCCCGAGCTCTCCTGAACAGTAGGTTCCAACGGAGCATAGTGTAAATGTAGAGTGACCAACCTCTATATTGATCCCATCACGCATAGGCGGGTCTTTGCTGATAATCCCCTCATCTCCTGTCCCGGCTTTGGACGCATCGGCCTTTTTGGGTGGCATTGTAATGGTGCAAACGGCGATACGGCGGGGACTGTGCTATAATAATTTTAGGAGGTTGTGATCTTGTTGGAGGCATGAGGTGGGAAAGAGTCCTAGATCCGGCAGTTTGCGAAAGCGGTGAACTTGACGCGAATTAGGGGACGCGACGTGACACGTGATCCCCCCCCCCCTGAACAGGTGGAGTTGCCCGTTCAAGTCGTCTAGGTGCTTAAAATTAATCTACAGAATATTAATCAAAAGAGTGTGTCTATTTATTACTTACAGTGTACTATATACCTTTTATATATCTGTTTATATTAAGAGAATTGAGTAATATGTAAACTTGTTAAATCGTAGTGATAATAGATTGTGTGACTTACATCGCACTCTACAGTGTAATCTACAAAATCGGGAGTAACCATTTGAATTTTACAATAGTAGTATTATGTTCTAATTGATAAATCACCGTTCTTAAAGGGAAGTACCCGTTGGCGAGCCACCACTCCTGCCCCAAGGCACCACAGGGGCAGGAGTGGTGGCTCGCCAACGAGTAAGCAAAGTAATGTAGGACTGTTAGATAGGTGTCAACGGTGAAAACGAACAAAGCTGAGGACAGTAGCACACTGATTGTTTATGTTTTTGTATTTGTTAGAATATATGATTGTCTCAAGGACAATTATTTAGAGTGGTTAAATCTCTGGTATACACCGATGACCCATATCAAAAATGGTCACCAACACAGCTATGTCCCTGGACAACTGGGTATAATAATCCCTTCTCAAGTGCAGCCAAGCACTGAACGCCTTTTCCCTATGCGCTGTGCGCAACAATGTGCAGAACGAAAACCATCAAAAATCAACTCATGTAGGTGCAAAAGTGCGCCATACATATCACCTGGTGTACGACCAAGTTCTAGTTAGTATCAAGCTATGCAATAGCCCGTCCAATTTCTTTATCCTCAGCCGAAAGCCTCGGCCGCGATGCTGGTCGCGGTGAAAGCCCCCCTGCGACAGCAAGTCCATCGAATATCGACGTCCCCGGCGAACTACTGGCATGATCCAAGTCCTTCAATTCTCTTCCGATGTTGTCATTCTCCGGATCGTACCATATATGTGTTCTCTCCCTTGGTTTGCTTTCGACATTTCCAATGGTCGTCCCATTGTAGCTCCATATGCTTTTACCACTCATACTACTTCGCCGACTCTTCGTTCTTGCGTGGCCTGGAGGTGTCTTTGACAGCCGTGAGCTCTGGCGTTTCATGGGTGGTATAAAGGGATCGGCACCCGGTATGGCTTCATCTGTGAGGCCTGCTCTAGAGTTTGGCGCTCGCGCAGTACATGGCGTGTTTGGTATTATCGTAGAAATGGATGGACGTGGACGTACCGCCGGAGGTGCACTTGGCCACATCCAGTCAGGAGAATGTGCCAAGCCAATGGTATCAACATCTTGCCCAGCTTGTTGCCTTCCGGGTTGTAGTATTGGCAATTTTGGTTCTTCCGGAGGAGCACGCCATGAAGCTATTTCCTCATCATCGATGGGGGAAGCGCCTCTATGAGAGAACGGCGATTTGCCTCTACGGTACCGATGTATGAGCCACAGTGCGGTTATAACTAGTATAATACCAACTGAGCCTATCACCGTGGACAAAATGATCACCAAGGTCTTGTGGCTGATATGACCTGTTTCTGAGTTTGCTGATACCGCCGAAGGGGAGGGTAGGGAAGAAATACCCAGGGGGGTCGAACTGGAAGAGGAGCCAACAGCATTATTTGGGTTTATTGCTGGAAGAAATGAGGAGGTTGAGGCGTCAGAGCGGGCGAGGGAGGCCGCATTCAAATTAGGAACGAATGAGACCGTGGTTGTTTGTAGTGTAGGTGCGGAGGTTGGGATGATAATCGAAAGGGTTGTTGTTTGAAGAGGAGTTTCTGTTGAAGAGGTCACAGGCGGATCAACGCCCGTCGGTGGCTCCATGTCTGGCAGTGATGACGGCGAATCTCTCCCATCCTCTACGCCCACATGAGCGCCTGAAAGGGCGCAAGTAAAGCGTAGCAGACTAAATAGGCATGCTATCAACGCTGACTGTGGATGCCTCATGTCTAAAAATGGTAGGTGACGCGGCTCGTATCAAGAAACGGATCTAAGTGAAGGAGGTTCAAAGTCATCGCTGTGACTATTGCGGACCACCTACACTAACAGAAGAATCGTTTATTGCAAAGAACGAAAAGAGGAAACGAAGGAAAGGATATGGATGGGAATAGCACGATGCTAGTGACCAAGTGACCCTGAGATCAACTCGGCACCTCAGACTGGGAGAAGAGGTTGAGGGCACGTTCTCTTAGAAAGTGAAAGTGCAGATACAGGATCTATTATAAAAGTAGAACGGCTCGAGCAAGCCCGCGTTGCAGTGACCGGGACCAGGGGGGCTGGCCACGGTTGATTGACTGATAGGGAATAAACTACTGTGTCTTACCAGGAATCGGTAGATTTTCACATTGCGGTCTGTCCAGTTTGGCTTTGGGGGTCTGCATGGTGGCAGGAAAAACGGCAAAGAGGGGGAAGCTTGGGAAGGTGTGGCAGATGCAGAGTAAATCAAATCCATGTCGATGTCAAAGTGCCCAATGCTTGCAGCTGGTGGGTGGTGTCACCAGAGACAGCGGGGGGCCAAGCAAGTACGAAGTAGCTCAGGACGGAATGCGGTGGGTTGCGGTGCGTATGACTGGCTGTCAAGGAAACAAGACCAACAAGTGGATGTTTCGACGGGCCGCGATCAGGGCAAAGTATCATCGCTGAGCTCTAGCCCTGGGAGATATTTCGGAGCAGCTCTGGGTGGAGCGAATTGCGAAGTGATAGGCGGCTGGCAGGCATCGTTGACGCCATTGCCGAAACGTGGTGCGCTGTCGTGTCCATCTAGTGTCCAGTGCAGCTGAAAGTTCCGGAGCCTGACCTACTGTCAGGGCCCAGGGGAAGCGGGGGAAAGGCCTGAGCGTCGAGAAACAGTCTCTGAGTCTCCGAGGCTGATGAGTCTCTGGTTCTCTGTACCTGACTTGGCCTGGCCGGGAGAACTGGTGCAAGCCATTCGCTGTGCTGCTGCTGCTGCCCTAGAGCAGGTCGGAGTTCTGGCTGCATCACCGTGAGGAATGCCAGGTTGGATGAACGAGAGCCCTGATCGTCGACGCGGTCGAGAAGAGAACCCAAAAATATCCAAGAGGCCGCGCATCTCCTCCCCAAGAAAATGGAACCTGATTCAAATCAGCCCCTGAGCGTCCACTGAAGGGAAAAGGAGGCGCACATTGGGTGTGAATGGATTCATCGGAAGGGTGTCTCTGACTCTCAGTCTGCTATGCCTGGGGAGCGGTGAGTGAATTCAAGGAAAGTTTGACGGGACCCTGGTGTGATTGATGGATCCTCCGTAGCGTATTGATTTACCTAGAGCCGCGATTACCTTTGCCCATCAGTGGGTGGTAGCTTATCAAGCCATGCTATTCTTTCAGCCACAGCATACCTTCGTAAGATCATACGGAGCACGTAGCAAGGCGTGTTTCTAGCTCTGGCCACCGCTGCTGCTGATTTCCAACCATACATCAAGAATATAGCCTGCCGTTGAGCCTTGGGGAAGGATATTGGAGGTAGTGGGCCATGATAGGGTGCGAGCGTGCCAACCTTCACCTTCATCCTCCAGTGCTGCCAGGTACTGTACAAGGTTCAGGCTATCCGTAACTGACGGGGAGAGCCGAATATCCCGCCGCTTCGATAGCCTTGTCGACCCTGGCAGATTGGTACAGAGATTGGCAATTGGATAGGGGGTTTCTAGAATTTGTAACCTTTCGGTGAGAGCGGAGATGCGGCGACGGATAGTGGATCGGAATCGTAATCGAAACCCAAGGCGAGAATTCTATCATTGTTAGGCTGTTTTGCCGAGAAATGTTTTCAGGTACCGCTGATGGTGTGATAGCAAATATGGTCTTCACGTTGATCAGCCTCTTGGAGTGAGTTCAGAGTTGAGCGTTGAGCTGGGAAGACTCGGTTACAAGTTTCTGTGCGATTAGTAGTACTTCGTCTCTTCATAGTCAATTGCACGCCGTCAATCTCCGAGAAGACAGTCTTAAACTCACGATGAACACGCACGCTGTTTCAGAAACGAGATGACGGTAGCTACTACGTACAGAGTAATGATATACATCACATTACTAGGAGGAAGAGTGCCAAGGGGAACTGTTCGCTTGGACCACGACAGGGCAAAGCACCCTGATTTCGAGCCTCGTGATCCCCCTTATCCCCATCCCCGGGCATCAACCCTCGCTATATGTCCACTTCCCTATGAACTATCGGAGATTTATTCCAAACGCTTGGGGCAACAGCATCATTCCCAGGAACTTCCGAGATGTTTCAATAAGACAGGACGGTGGATTATTTCGTATGCTTCGTATGCTTCGTATGACAGCCGGAGGTGGGCAAGTTCCCCTCCGTCAAGTCACTGGAATGAAATAGTGACCTGTGAGTCTGCGACACTGACGGCATCCAAGAAAGAGAATGAACATAGCAACCTCCACTCAGTCCATATTACTCTCCACGCCGTCGATCACATCCTGATGCGGCATTTTAAGCCGAGAATCGATAATGGCAGTCAAACCCCCCCCCCCCCCACGATAGCAAAAAATACTGTGGAAGCAAAAGCTCGACATCTAACTTACCCGCCTGGCTGCCGGTCGCTCCCTATTCTATGGAGTACTTATAGTTCGTTTACTTGAGGAACTTTTTAATGGTTCGTGCAAAGCCCGGTTATTGACGCCCATCTCGTGGCTTTAAGATCCGATCGAGTTTGCTTTTTATTGGCAAAGCGATTTATCCACCGGCCAAAAATCGATCATGCACGGGGGGCGATGGACGGTGATAGTGGCGCCCCCTGCACATCAGCAGCACCGATCGAAATTCGGATTTCCAGCCCACGAACCAACCCACGGGGAGTGCGACGGCGCGATTGTGCGAGTCAGAGACGCAGAGTGGGAGTGATTCGTACTTCGTCCCTAGGAGTGGGATTATCCTCAGGAGGGCTGGATTTTCTTACTGCAGAACGCAGTCAATACCCGGCGGAGAAACTTCCCCACCAATCCTTCAGACATCGACTTTGGTCTTTGAAACACAAGGCGACCAACAGCGTGTAAGTATCGTACTAGATCTTACTCTGAGCCTCATCCTGAAGAACAACGCATCGAGAGCTGAAGTTGTGAGACAGTAAGAGACACAGATACGGGAACCACGATGCCTGCGGGAATTCTTCGCCGCGTAAGTGCTGGGCATTGCTGGCAGCTCGACTTCGTCCTGCTCTCTCTTCTCATGAGAATTCTTTACCACATGCCTTGAACGAGATACCTTGTATCTGCAGGACTAGACTCGGTAAACTGTTTGATGTGCCCTTGGCCAGACCTCACATCCCACAATCATGTCCAGGTTAGGCGAATGTTGCGGGTTACTTCTTCATCCACACAACTGCAACGACTTTCAACGTCGAGATACTGACACTGGCACTGGCACTGACACTCACACTACAATTTACCCGCCCAATCGGAACTCTCGACCTTCATAGCATAACAACGTCTACTTGTACGGAGTATTGCTATTCTTTAACGCTGGAGTCACAAGGCCGTTGCATGGGATGGGCTTGTGCGCCGCGCATAGCATTGCATAGCATATGCATTGCATTCTTCTGAGCAGCAGTGCCAGTAACCGTCCATCCCGCCCCCATCCTAGAACCGCATCATTCTCAGTTGCAGCTGTACCAAGCAAGGAAGCACACAAACGACGTACTCGAGAATATCGAAATGCACGCACGGCCATAGATACAGAGGCATCTAAGCGCGCAACTGCCCCAAAGCAGCTGGCGCGAAGTGGAGAGCGGGAAAGCCAGAATAGAATCGCAATACTGTACAAGAAACATGCCATGCATATGCGTCCACCGTGCCCTGTTTATCACCAACAAGCCTCCCGTCTCCGTATCTACAGTGGTGGAGGCGAACATAGTCATGACGCACAGCGAGCTTGACGTTCAAGTTACACAGCTTCGAGCCGCTGCGGCGCATCGCCCAGCAATCATTAATGATTTCAGACACACCAAAAGATATATCGAATATCAGCAGACAAACGTAGAACATTTCATCACATCCCACGGGCCAGCAAAAGCCCTCATCTAACAAACATACGATATCCCTCCCAAAGCTCATCTATATAATTACCCTAAATTCGACCGGCTCGCAAAATCCCTTCCGGGCTCCCCCCTCATCCTTCGGATATATACCCATCATCATCCACCCCGTCCATCACCTCAATAGCCCCCAAACTGGGAAATCCCATTAGTTTCTATTCCAATTTTCCGTTTTCTTTCTCCAAGGGACAAAAACCCGACATAGGATGCTTTCCTCGGCCTGGTAGAGAATAGGGTGTTAATTATAATCCGGAATTCGAACTTGCCGAGTAGGCGGGCGCTTGCGGATGAATTTATTCCACACGACGAAGCACGCTGCATTGCATGTGAATACAGCTAGCGCGCGGGGGAGCAAGCACGGAATTCTCCTTTTGGTGTTGTCTCAGCGATCGCGGGTTTGATGTTGAGATAAAAATATATATATACAGGATGCGTCGAAGAATGGAAATCCGTGCGCTGCAGATATTAGGTAGATATCACTGTTTTGGGGTGAGCAAGTTCTGAGCGGGATATGAAACGAAGCTATTTTCAAGGGCAGGCTGGGAATGGCCTTTCAGATGTGATATTATTTTTATCTTTGACAGATAGATGTCTTGATTCGAAGACTATGGCATCCAGCCTAGTTGCGGGGCAGATCCTCATACTCCTCCTTTCCACTATTGTCTGCCAGATCTCCAATTTCCCTCTGCCCTCCAGTCCTCTCGCCTGTTCTTCGTATACGTAACATAACGACACCGAAATACACCGTATGTAAAACGCAGGTCCTCCAAACAGCACATTGTGAGTTGGAGAAAAACGCCTACGTCGCTGATGCTCGCCCTATAATGCTCCAAACGCTCCGTATGCTGCGCTGTTGACAAAAATAAACCAAAAAAGCCGGTACGCCTAGTAACCCCTACGTCCATTCGACGATTCGGTCATCATGAAAATACATAGTAGGAAAACATCGAGACTAAAATCCTGGCGGGTAACCCTCCCTTATCCCAGGGGGCCTCTAGAGTGTGTCGATGACCCGCTGTCGCTAGGAGTCCCAGGTTCAATCGAGACTTGCGATTTGATGGCCATGATCCATTCATGTTGGAGCAATTCCGCTGCCGTGGCACGCATGTTCGGATCCCGCATAAAGCATTTCTTGAGGAAGTCGAGGCCTTGCGGACTGAGTTGGTCCGGCGACGGCAGCTGTGGCGGGTTGCCCTGCGCAATGTTGTACATGATGGCCCACTCATTATCGAGTGACGCCCATGGCCGACGCCCTGTCGCCATCTCGAGAATGACACATCCCAATGACCATATATCAACGGCTCCGGCGCGTCCAGGGTTCTCGCCCTTGATGACTTCGGGGGACATGTACATTGGAGTTCCGGTCATCGACTTAACTCTCTCTCCGCCGGGTCCTCCAGTGCCAGCAAGTACGAGAGTTTTGCCTTGGCGGGCAATGACCTTTGCGGCGCCGAAGTCAACATATTTGATGACGCCATTATGGTTGAGGAGAATATCTAGGGCTAAGTTAGCTAGAGAACTGGAATGTGCGAGATAGAGGAACTTACTTTCAGGCTTGATATCGCGATGCACAATGCCACTCTCATGAAGATACCCAAGGCCCTCCAGTAGTTGAAGCGCGTATACCATGATTACTTGTTCATCCTCAATCCGACCATGCTCGAGCAGTCCAGCTAGAGATCCGCCCGAGCAAAACTCCATAAAGATATATACCTTGTCCCGATGAACCTCAATCCCATAATAAGACACAACGTTAGGATGATCCAAGACCTCTAGTACGCTCATCTCGTCCCTAATCTGCCCAGCAATGGTTGGTATGAGTGATGGGTCTTGAAGACGGATCTCCTTCACGGCCATCAAATGACCCGAATCAAGGTTGATGGCGGCATAAACGGATCCAAATGTGCCACCACCGACGAATTGGCCCTGCTGCCATCGCATATTTACATTTGATGCTGAGGAAGATAGGAATGTAAGTGAGCGATCAGCTTCATTCGATTCCTCCAAGACTCGGCCGAGCGCTTGTCTTTCAGCCTCTTTTTGTTTTCTGAAATCATCAAGACTGGCAAGTTGCTCAAGCCTCTGTGCTAGGACATATCCTGATGATTCTTCATCATTCATTAGTCGATGCATATCCATCTTCCTGAATTGCCCTGCCAGTGCCTCCATGCGTTGCTTCTCAGCTTGGGCTGCGAGCGTGGATCTCGCTCCCATGATGTCAAAATGTGATATCAAGAGAGACATGCAACCAGCAACCTTGGCACGAAGTCTTGTATACTCGTCATCACCTAGAGCTAAAATGTGCTGACCCGTGGTCATGAGCATGGCGAATTCGAGGGCCTGTACCGCCCATCGGAAAGTCTTCCGATCAGTGGCAATGCAGTCATCGCAAATGAAGCTTACCCAGTCTAGGGCCAGTTTCGTGAGCTTCAAGTTGTTCATCTGCTTCCGGTTCCTATCCATGTAGAGTAAGGATCTCTGGCCAAATTCAGTTGCGAAGACAAAGCATGTCTGAATCAACTCATGACACTCTAACCCCTTGGTCTGCTTCCGAACGTTTTCAACGCTATCCATTATCAACCCCGAAAGCTTGTAGACGACTCTTTTGATCTCTGTCAACCTGAGATTGACCTTTTTGAGGTTTGACCGTTGTTCAACTACCATATCTAAATGCATATCGATGGAGTCTAGGAACGCTAGCCTAGCATTCGCTAGTCTGGCTTGAGAGCCATGTGCAATCAATCGAAGGTGTCCAAGTTTGACATCAGTTGACGGATTTGGGATATCGGCATCAACCTGCCGACCGTCCCATGGCATCTGAATCTCGGGGCGAAGAACGAGTATATAGGGATTGTTTGGGTCTTCTTGAATCTCTTCCGAATGATAGCATGTGCCAAGGATGGATTGAATATCTTGCGGTCGGTTGTACAAGGAAGGCGACGCTATCAAAAAAATTCCGTCGTGTTCGATACTTGCAGTATAAACCAGAAAATGACCGGTTTCGATGAGCCTAGAATATAAGTGTTGCAAGTCGTCCTGGCCTAAGGATATGCTGAAATCGGTTGCATTCTCGAAACGATCGCTAAGAACTCTTGAGAATCGCTGCAACATACGTTGGCGGACGCGGACAGAGTCGAGGTTTTGTTTGTAGCGTTTGGTCATTTCTGCGGCAGTTTCTTTCGGCCTTCTCTGTAGATCTCGCTCAAATGTCTGGCTCAATCTGGAGAATGCCTTAAAGGTGAGCGAGCTGAATTGTTCTGCAACCTCGACATCACCGCCTTGGAGGTGGCGCCCAATCTCATTTGAGAAACCCCATTCCTGCTCTAACACTTCGGCCTCCTTGAATGTATTTCTGTTGCTGCCGAGCTTCCAGTTTAACATTTTGAAGTAGAATTTCAGGGCATCTAGTACCACCTGATCGAATGATTCATCGATGCATGGTGGGAGGTCCCAACCTGGTTCTGGCTGAGAGATGGTAACATACTCCAGCTTGATCCGTATTGCAAGTTTTAGCAGAATCTGAAATTGAGAAATCATCTGTTCCTGCATCATAGCACTTTGCTGGGCTGAATCTTTCATCTTCCTGGCAAATTGTACCCGCACTTTGATGATTTCTTCGATTAGCCGGGATGGAAAGTTGATGAGTGTAAGTAACTCCTCGATGTACGGTGGGAGATGCCGCCTTGCAAAACCTTCAGAGTTCTCGATCAGCGTACTCTTAGCCTTCTTGATGACACTAGAAACACCAATAAGGATGCTCTTGTCGCCTTGTAGAGACTTAAGCCCGTCCTCTTTTAGAAGCCTATCTACAAACGAGGCTTCGTCAGACAGGCCGTTTCCGGATGGAGACCGCTCTTTCGCTTTATTGAAATCCAACTCAGGGTTTCCCACCCAGTTTTGCAAGATTCCAAGTTTGGTATTGATAAGTTCTGTAGTATTGTGCCAGGCCATGACAGCATTATACGTCGCTTGGTATTGAGGAGATGCAGCAAATTTGTTGGCGGCCTCAAGAGCTGTGCGCGTCGGGTAGAGGCTTTCGCATTTGTCGATCTTCTTCACAATATCTCGCACCTGATCTATAGGAGGTTTGCCAGCCTCACTCGTGCCCTGTACCTGAAACTTGATGATTTCATCTAGTACATTATCAAGGGTCGACCGCGAATCCTCTACAATCCGTCGCTGTGCGGCTAACGTCCGGCCACATATCTTGGAGCGTATTCCCATCCATATCTCGGTGTGAAGGTTTTCCTCTTGCTTGTCTGATGCCCCTATCAATCGTTTCTTCTCCTGCCGCACTACGTCTCCCGTTAAGACGGATGCCAACATGCCATGCCACTCGAGCCGTTCTCGTTTTGACGGGTCCTGAAGATCCTCTGATGTAGCCTGGATATCATCGTTCCCGTAGAAAAGAAGGGTCTCTTGATCATATGAATCTGCGTCAAATTGTAGGTCTGAGGGAGACTCGTCCTCCGTGTCAGATCCAGTTCCATATCCAACACTAGGGGTGTATGGTTCGAAATATTCGAAGGGTTGGTCTTGTCTAAGGCGTTGTACATATGCCTTCTCCTGTGCGCGATACGAGGCGTTTGGATCCTGCAGTCTGAATCTGGACGTAGATCCAGATCGATTTCGATCGGATATTGAGATATACGGCGGTTGTGGAGGGCGGCGTGCCGGTGCATAGGTATTCGATGGTGTCCGCGCTGGTCCTGTTGGCCTCTGGGGCCTGGCATTCGGGCTGTTGTAGGTGGCGCCTGGAGGAAACGACACTTCATTCCTGCCATACGCCCCATTCGCATCTCCACCAGCTCGATAGCTGTGCAGATTCGAATTGGCATTGACACCGGTCAGTGGAGGCCGAGTATCAGGCGCCGGAACAGATGCCGCGTAGGTGGTTCTCGCGTCGACTCCAGGATGGGTAGAACCTTGGGTGTCCACGGATTGCAGCGAGCCGGCGGAATCATTTGACGGCACATACGGTCGCTCCATGACTCTAGGTGCTTTGGAAGAGTCAAAGTCTTCAGCGGCGGTGCCGTTGGAGAAGCGTACCGAGCGCGGTGATAGTTCAACGTTCATGGCGGCGGAAAATCCCCGTGGGACGTCGTTGCGCCCAAGGGTCAATTAGCATTAGCGGCAATGGGCGCCCATGCTGGGTCGGGGGAGCGGAGAATAAGGGGGCCACGAGCGATAGGAAGGTTAAAGTTAATTGATGCAGCTCAATGGAGTGGCAAAGTGTGAGTTTTTGGAGAACGAGGTGAGGAGAGAGAGACAGGGTCTGGAACGTAGGAGCTCTGGAAGCATAGCTCTTAGAGCTTTGAGCTACGGAGTAGAATATTCACCAATGCGCTACTGAACTACCAGTGCGCTACTATAATAAGGCTACACAATACGCAGTACATAGTAGCCCCCGATGGGTTCTTAGAGTAATAGTAAAGTGCTATTTAAACTATTAGTTGCACGAGATTCAGAAAGCTTGTTATAGCTTTTTAAAAGCACGTCGTCTGTATGGGGTGGTCTGTATGGGGGTGGCGAAGTGGCAAAGTGGCAAAGGAAGGGTAAAGCATTGCACTTGGCTGTACTTGTGCTTGTACTTTTGGTACTACGTGCGAAGTCCTCTATCCGTCGTACTAAAGAGTCTATAACCGTTGGCCTGAAGCCGCCCCCGAATCCTCCCACCCATTCCCACCACACACCCACTTGATCGGTGCTTGGTGTTAAATATTATAGAGTTCGGACGACCATAGAGCTCGGAAAGCCCGTGCATAGCGCCTTACGCCTTGCGCCTTAAAGCTCTAATGACTTGGTACTAGTAGTGTACGGAATAGTCGCCTAGCAATCCCAATACAGGATATCGCCTTATATCTAAGAGAATCAAATGTAACCGCATTCTCCGAGTCTAAACTATAACCAATTAATATATCCTCATTATCCCACTCTATTAATAGAGTATAGTCTTGTCTTGAGCTAGCCAATCTATACTATTATACTAGTTCTTAAAGGACGCGTTGATCCTTTTTTCTATAATAGAGCTAGAGCTGTGGTCGACATGCGCCCGTACTAGGCCCCGTGACCCTACACGTGATCTATTAGGAGGTATATTGACCTCTAAAAAACTGAACTCTCTCCTTTTCTCTCTTTAGCTTAATATCTTTATATCTATAGTCATAGATGAATAAAGAGATCCTCTACTATGAAGTACTCTCCAGTTATATTCTTGACAATTAAGATATAGCTCTGCCTAAAATAACCCGCCCCATAGAATCCGCATCTTACTTATATTAACGTCAGATCCATTGTTTTAAACTAAGGACTTAAGTGTCTAGCAGCGCTCTTTTGTGTGCTCCGTGTCTTATAGGCTGAACTGTGCTGCGAGTGATCGGCGACTGCAAGTTGTTTTATAGACTTTGAAAATCCAATGTGCAACACTTATTTGTTTATTAGATACATTTTCACGTAGTCAAGGTACGGCCATCATTTCAAGTCCGAGTCACGTCCGAGAAAGTAGAGGCATCTGACTTGGAACAAATCATCTCTCATAGAAGCGAAAGCTAGTGTACAAAACGACTCTCACCAGAACCTATCATCCGAATCTATATACATGAATCAAATCAATCTATTCAGGTCGAAAACATCTTGACCAGTGTCAGGTTGGCCAATGTTTAGTGCTTAGGCAATAATAGCCCTGGCATGTCGTCTGCCATTATTGGCATTTCCAGCGACATTTTTGATGCCCTTTCCGAGCCAGGCAAGGACATCATCCAAGGTGGCGCCCTTTGGGAGAGGCTTCGCGCCAGCTGTTACGGTCACTGTGGCGGCGGCGGCGGTAACTGTAACAGTCGATACGACGGTTGCGGCACCTCCTGCGGCAGTTACGGTAACGGTTGCGGCGGCGTTGCAAGTAGGTGAGTTGTCTGGCTGTCCGGCCGTAGGGGTAGGCACACCGGCATTTCCACCAGATGGATTTGGGACATCGACTACGGAAGTTGGAACGGAGCTCGGCTCTGGAACCACGACGGTTGGTGCTGCGGTTTGGACGGCAGAGGTGAAGGAGGTGTTGCTGAAAGGAGCGGTCGGGAGGCTAGGGGCTGTTGGGAAGACACCGGCTGCAGTTGTGCTTACGACCGGAGCAGCAGTCGAGACGGCGCCAGCGGCAGATGAACTGGCGACAGGAGCTGGAGCAGCGCCGCCACTGTAGAGTGCCGGGCCAGGAATAACGTAAGATGCCAGCGTCTTGTAGATGTCAATGAGGATACCAGCGTCCGAGATCTTATAGAGCTCGGTTCCGGCAACTCCAGCGGGCTTCGCGGTTCCACTACCGCTGACGATAAGGTTGATACATTGTGGGTAGTTCTGTGCTCCGTTGGAGTCATAAGCGGAGTGCAAGGCAATGATTTCGTGGCGGAGGACGTAGTTGCCTGGTGCGATATCGGCGGGGATTGTGGCAACCCAAGTGTTATTATTTGCAATGAGCTTGTCGGAGGCCCAGTTGCCCGGAACATTGCTGTTGTCGAGGAGACCTTCCTCGCCAATCTTGAAGAATTTGAGGGCGGTCTTGTCAACGGTTTCGCACTCGCCGTTGCAAGAGGCAAGATAGTCAATCACCGGACCTTTGTGAGATTCGGGCCAAGGGGTCCACTGGAGCTCGACAGTGCTTCCGGCGGTGACCTTGATGGAGGTTCCAGCATTCGTGGCGCCTTTGTGGCAAATGATGTTTGGGTTCTGGAACTGGGAAGGCTCAACAAAGCCATTGTCTAGGTCTTCAGGGATCGACCAGCCGGCAACAACTGGAGGTGGGTTGGCGAATTGGAAGGAGGGGCTGTAGCCGGTGTTGCTACAGATGTGTTAAAAGAAGGAATTTTGCAAAAGCAAGATCAACTGCAAGAGAGGGTAGAGTTACAATTGGCCGCCAACGACGATTCCGGAGACTGTTCCGTGGGCAGAGACGGATGAGAATAGAGCAAGAGCGCTTGCGGCGAAGGTAACTGTTGAAAACGACATTTTTTTTCAACGATGAATTGGAGTCTCTGTCAAAGAGTATGATGGTTGTCTTGTTTTCAAGAATGAGTGTATGTGCGGAGGCTTGTGTATAGACCAGCTTCAATCAACGAAGAGCACGGTAGGGAATGAATGGAAACGAGCTAAAAGCTCTGGAAAGAAAGAATGAGTGAGAGTGAAAGAAGGCTGTTCCTTGATGGATGGTCAAGAGAAAATACCTGCAACGAGGAGAGGATGGTGTACTTATACCACCGATGCCCCTCAGCCGAAGCGCCATGGTGATTGCACAGCAGAAAAAAATTGGAAATGCCCGTAAAGGATCCGATGTCCAACTCCCACCAATCTCATCTCAGAGCCATAGGCAGTTTCAACTAAGTGTTTCCCCTCACCGTGCTGGCGGGACGGAATACCGTAGACAATTCAACGACGCCCCACCCTGCGGCGCCTCTAAATGTCTCCAGCTTCCTCTGGGCTTCCAGGAGGGGAGCGATAAGATTGAATATGGGAGCGATAAGATTGAGGCCAGCAGCGCTAAGGTGCACTGTCATACCTTGGCCGTCTGAAGTTGAATGTTTCTCCGCTACTGGTAGCCAACCCGTTCCACGTGGTGGATCAGCGTGGGTGTCGTGGCCAGGTCGTGAGAGGAGAGCTGGTGGCATCATAATAGCAGCATCTGGCTTACGAGCAACGGATTGCGCTCCCCGAAACAGCTAGATATGCGAGGTAAAGGGCCAGGCGGCCAGGGTTATGTTTTGGGCCAAGAGGCACGATCTGGACTCGTACTACCTACGTATTCAAGTGGCCATTTTGTAGGTGTGTGCTGCTGCAAGGCGGTAATTATTGTTGTTCCAGGTGTGGCGCCCAGCACCGGAGTCTGACATCGGACAATGGACGCGAGATGAGGTTGTCGTCGAAAGCTGTACTCGTTCAAGTCTCGTTGTGGATTCGGCTACGGCAGATGTTCGGCGTCGTTCCGTTTCGCCCGAGCGGATTCCATTTGATTACCTGGAGGTGTTCAGGGTCAAGCGGAGTCGTGCGGTACTCGAGTGCTCGAGCACTCGAGTCGTCGGGATGGTATACAGACTCCAGAGTAGGTAGACGAAGTACAGTAGTAGAGATACAGTACATCCACATCATACCTGCCGGGACCCAGCGGGCTGGGCATCGGACGCTATTGACGAAGCTAGGAGAACCACTTTCCGGCGGCTCCCTGACGACTGCTCGAGCGGCTCGTTGCTTTTGGCGGCTCCATCTCAAGAGCCTCATCTCCTAAAGCCCACCGGCAGCACTCTATTTGCCTACCCGAGTCTGGACCCTGCTGTCATGCCAGTCACGCCTTCTCTATTCCGGAATGTATATATCCCCTCCTCGTGGCTTAATATATTATTGCATCGTTTGGGACGTTTGCTTTCTTCGTCATGTTATCTGTTCCAGCAGTACTGTACTACTTCCAACTCTACTAGGTCCTCAGGCTATATACTTACCTAGAGAGGGTTCTTAGCTAGGAGTCCTCTATAACAGGTTCCTACTCTGAATTGCTATAAAGAGTCTATATAGTAGGTCCTACAAAAGCTGTAAATGAAGATGTATTTATTATTTAGATAACTTAGCTGGAACTACGACTGGCAAAAAACGACAAAGCTTCGAGTGTCCAAGTTAGTGTGGCCTTAGGCATCTACATATGCCCTCACAGACGTGATCACGTGCCAGGACAGGCTAGATGATTTGTAGGTGTAGCGTAAGTGTAGCGTAACCCTTGCTATCTATACTAATACTACCTTACGGGCTATAGATTGGTTTGTCACAACGGGTGCTCGTCGCAAAGGAGCTAGGAAATTAAAATATGGTTGCCAGTCTACATTAGCTAGGGTATATACGTAGTTCCATGTATTCGAGTTATGGAGTTGTCAGTGCAGCGAACCAGTCAAGGAGGATAGGAAGAGTAGCCTGGTCCGTTTCAGCCTTGTCCATCTCCGAGTCGCGTCCCACTGGGGCAGCACGCACGCGAAAACCACCACACACTGCGCGGTCATACAGCACCTTACATACCAACACCGCACAGCAAGCTTTTATAGGAATTGGGGGGTCGGGTCTCGATATTCAATTCAAGACAGGCCTGATGACATGACAGGGCTATTAGTATCTCTTTGCTATGTTGCATCAACGTCAAGATGAGCCACCAGTCTCCGACGCGTCCACCGCTGCCCAAACACGTCCCGGTGTTCTTACGCCAACGCCCGATAGTTCTGCCAACGTTTTGAGTGATGGCACATCTTCAATCTCTGGCGCCAGAAAGCGGAAACGCGAGAGCAATGGCAGTAGCAATGGCAGCACAATGGAGGATTTGTTGAAGGATAGCTTTGTTGTGAAGGTCCGCAAAATATATATCCCGTTTTCCCTTCCATGACTTCACTCATGCCAACCATGATCCAGCCTTACCCCTCTACTGTCTTTGTGAAGCCTCGAACTCTCCATCCGCTTATTCTACTGCCCCGATCCCGCCTTCCACTGGCATTTCTCGATTTCGCGACGTCAACAAATTATTTACCCCAGTCAAGGCTTTTCGAGACTCATGTTAAGATATTGGAATTGGAGGAGCGTATGGGAAGCCAGCCAATGGTACTGATAGCGAGACTTGATGATGGACGGACCCTATATGCTGTTGAACGGGAGGATCGCGGTCTGTATGTGCTATGTCGACTTGGAACTTGGGTAAATTCGCAGCAGCTACGAGAGGCTGCGGTCGTCTCAAAACAAGAAGCGCCCAAGGAGTCGGGACGATGCTCCGGATCAGTTTCGTTCCAGAAAGAGGCTGCCACGGTGCCCCTCGTCACGCCCGAAACTAATAAGTATAACAAGAAAAAGAGACTTGCGATTGAGGAGCTCCAGTCTATGGTGAAGCGGCCCTCATTGGACAACATAGCAAAGTCTCAGCCGGGCATAGAGCTGCCGCCATCCCAGGAATATTTGCAACTGGAGGCACCATTGGCAGCACCTCCTGCCGCGGGTGATGCTCCATCACAACCTACGGCTGCAGAGATCTTCGAGAATATTCGGGCACAATACTCCGATGCGCTGTATCTTTCCAAGGTATGTATAGGGCAACGGTTTATATACCATCCAACTAATTGGTTGTAGGCTTCCCTGGCCTATTTTACAAAAGGGCCACTGTCCCGAGCACGTGCCGCGTTCCATCTTGACTACGATTCAACACTCGATATGAATGATCTCGTGTCATTCCTAGAGAGCCTTATCCTATCCACAACATTGCTTGATAAGAAGTATCGCGAGGGAGTGCCAGAATGTGTTTCTATGATAGACATCCATGACCACAGTGCAGACGAGGCCAACGACCTATCAAAGCCCAAAAAGCGCAAGAGTAATAAGAAGATGAAGCCTGGCAAGAACGGACTCTATCCGTCGGAAAGTATGTTCATCAGGCGCTGGTGGTCAAGCCACGATGATGATGCGGAATCGGGAGGGCCTGGCTCCTCTAAAGACGAGCTAATGAAGAATCGGATAGCTCAGTTGCGAACTAGGGAGACTCAGCTTCAGATGGTTCTCATTCTCGAGGTACTCGCTCTTCAACCTCTGGCATCCCGGCCGGAGGATGTCGAAGAGGGTCTGCCGTTAGCTATTCCGGAGAGCAAGACAGCGCAAGGGAAAGAGAAGCAGGCAAAGTCGAAGAAGCCTAGCCAGCTGACAATGCTCATTGATGTGCACATCGACCGGTTGTGCATTTGGCAATCCATTCAACTCGAGGCTGTAAAGCCAAGCCTAGGAGATAGCCGGAGCTTTACCCAAGAGCTTGGTAGCTCGGCACATGAGCCAAAACATACGGACAATATCTTGAGGGACTTCTGTGTCGAAGTGATTGGCCCATTGTAAGTTTATGAAAGTCTAAAACCACAACTTTTCGCTGATGACCTTTAGTTTCTCGGCTCGTCTTCCTGACCGCTGTGCTGCCATCCACCGCAAGTTAGGAGGGCCAGTGGCCGCATCGCCTCCAAGGCCAAGGCTATCCAAATCAGCTAGCTTCTCTGGCGCCCCGTCCCGACCTGGCGCTGCCACCAAACGGCCCGTCCCGACAAAGCCTCGCCGGAGTTTGCAACGTGTATTAACTGATGACCGAGAGCGCCGTAGCATATCTCGGGGTCCTGAGCGAGCAATATCATTGATGAGGTCGGCGACTATGCCATCTGTCCCAGGCCTCAAGCGCGAGGGCAGTGAGGCGCCATCGTTATCAGGAATTCCCCTTGCCACATCTCAACAGTTAGAAGCCAACAGACCAGGAATTCTTAAATCCAAACATCTTGCTCGGAGAGAGGTGGACTTGAGTAGCCTCGCCCCTGACTTAAACGCCAAAGCCAGAAAGCAAGCCAGGATAGAGGCAGAACTAAAGGATGCCATCTCGGCACTCAAGAAGCCTAATCGTGAGCTGGCCGGGAAAACTTTGGCCGAGAACGTTGAGAGGCGGTCGGCCACGGCGTCCCACTCCCGAAGTAAGCTGCACGATATTAATCTTGAAACTAGTGCTAATGTGCTGTAGAATCCAAAAAGCCAATAAGGAATCCGCTTTTCCAGGGGGTGCAGATTTCAGCGACACCGAAAGTCAACCGTGTAAAGGATATGCTCTCCAAATCCCAGGGTGATCCTTTCTCTCAAAGGCCGGATGAATTAGAACTAGATGCTATTCCTGCGTCGAGTATTCCAAAGATCCCCCAATCAGTTTCGCGAGACGACTTGCCTAGGAACGCCCTATTTCACTCGGTCCAGGCAACCCCGACCCGTAATTCATCGAGCAGGGCTGGGCACTTTCTGGATATTAATTCAGCTGAGCAAATCAGCTTTCCCCCATCTTCGCCTTTACATGTACGTCGCTCGAGCGGCCAGCTATTCGCAGCTATCCCCGACTCGGTTGTAAAATCGCCTACTACTACAACTCAGGCCTTCTTCTCCCACGAAGTCCAAGAAACTCCTGTGAAGAAACGGCCAAGTTCTAAAGGAGACCACGGCCATTTCCAGCCCGCTTTTGATTGCGACAAGGAAAACGTCCGAAAGATTGAGAGTGCCGCACAAAAAACAGGCCTAGGGCAAACTAATGATACACGACAGGAGGAGTCTATATATAAGTCGCTAGGATGGGATGACCCCGATGATATCGATGACTTGGCATGATAACGGAGCATAAACGCATGATAAAAGGAGTTCTCGGCGGGCGTGAAATTTTAGATCAGTGAGAAAACAAGCATAGCGATGGTGCCTTATGGGGGGGGGGGGTTGTTTTGGCTTTGGCGTATTAAGAAGATGCTCAATATCAACACGAATTCAAAACTATGAGGTTCTTCCGTGCAATAAATTAATAATGCCTATGTAAATATAGGCACCAGAGCGTGACCAGAACAGATATATTCTATATCAGGCAACCCCGGCGTCATCCAAGGAGAAGTAGCTTTTCTTGATCATTATTTAGTGTGAGCGCCAAATCAGAAGCTGGGGCAGCGGGCGCATCCTACGGGTTGTTAATTAGATGGAGTTATTTATTCTCTCTGCAGAATCCGATTTCCTATTGTGATCCCAGCTTGTGTGCTAGTAATGTCAATAAACTTAATTTTACGTTACTTACAAACTTTCATATACTTGAATTTAATCACAATTTTATTAATATAAAATACAACATATTATCGAATTCCCTACTATTTGCTGCTTAATTGATTAGTGATTTCCGAGAAGGGATTTTACTTATGTAGCTCTAGTCAATACAGCCCTAGCTTATTTTCGGAGGCCTTCAGTTCTGGAAATAGGACCTAAATAAATTGGTGGCGCTGAAATATATGGCATTTCTCATACTCGGGCTAAAAACTACCTAAGAATTCTGCATTAAAAACATAAACTATGCTTCGCTCCTATGATGCCATTAATCCATACCCATTTTCGTATCACACGCTTCTATTCTAAACTGCACCATCTCCAACTCTACCATCTTCTTGGCTGCATCCCAGCTGTCTTCGAGAGAACACTGGATTTTCCCGCAGAAAGTCCGCCACACCACACTCTGTAAACTAGCATACGCCATCGTGTATCCGCCCTCATACGCATTCAGGTCGTGGATTCCCTGCTGTAGCTCTGAGTTTACCCAATGATCAGGCCGCAATTTTCGGGCTTGGGAACTAGTCACGTATGCCCATGCAAAATATGGACCAAATCTTTGCACCCTGTCTTCGAACACACATGCGTACTCTGTGATCCAGTTCTGGCCGTTTAGGAGTTCGTCCCAGTCAAATGGAGGGACCGGCGTAGGGACGTTGTGCAGATCCATGGAAGAGAGCGGAACAACTTGATATCGTTCGTTGACAATCGTCTTGCAAAATGAGCTAAGGACGAGTTTCCTTGTATAGGCAAAAAATCCTTGCCCAATGACCTCTACCATGCAACCCAGCATGGCCAGTTCAGTTGCCGACAGAGACGCAAGAAATTGTGCTTGTTGGGCTCGTACCTCCTGCTTCGTCACCATACCAGCAGTTGTGTCCACCAGTCGATACATCAGAGAGAAGCTTCTCTTTTTAAACTCGACGGCTCTCGCTCGGAGCTCTGATCTAGGAACATCAAGTGACGGCCAGTCATTTGTTGTAGTGTCATCCATCGCCGTGATATCGTGCTCTATGAGGAGGTCGGTGATGGCGCTCCGAAACCGAACCTCCCGATACCATCCATATGTGAACATAGTAACCGTGGCGTCTCCGGGGAATATACAAGACGAGAGAAGCATGTGTTGCTTCGCATTGACATATTCAAGCCAGCTGTCGTTCGAGGAGAGTAATTTGGTTATTGATTTCTCGTAGGTCTTTAGTAACGAGTGGAATGTCTATCAAGGTATTAGTGGGGTGATCATATTTGGGCTGAAGCGGCAAAGGAGCGATGTGATTAAGAACAGTAGTAGACGGAGAATAGGCTGCTCAAGCCGAATAAGAAAATGTAATGTTATTAACCTTTGAAATTTGCATCAGCGTTGCTGCAGACCTTGGATCATCCTCCACGGCGTGCTCGAAGACAGCCAAGCAGACTTCCGAGGGCAACTCAAGACCGGCATGGCTCCTAAGCAGGTTACCAGGAGGCGGCATATTCGTACGGAGATAGAGAGAGCGATTGCGTAGGGAATGAATGAGGGTAGAGGCGTGAAGTAAGCAATATTATAACGAGGGAATGATGCTGGGGGGGGGGGGGGGGGGGGGGGAGAGAGAGAGTGAGCGCCAAAGGAAAGAATAAGTAGAGAAACGCATAGACAAAAGAACCGAGTCAATTCTGCGCCCACTCTCCAGGACACTTCCCTCCCCGTATCCCTCCCCTTCCTCCCTCGCTCCTTCTTCCTCACTTGTTGACACTGGTCATTTCTAAAAAGGCAGGGGCCAAGGCTGAGAGAGACCCCGTTCCGCCTTGTCACCTTGATGGGTAGTGGGGACCAATGACACGCATCGCCTTTCTGAATGCGGCGCTGGAGACTCTGGAAATGGTAAGCGGGCGGGAAAAAGAAAGATGTCAACAGGATGCAATGAATAATGAATGGGTAATAGAGGGATCTGGGAGGGAGATGGAGGAGTAGCGCCTAGACGACATGACTCCCGATCCACCACGCAACTTGGCCGCAGCCAACCAAAACGAGGACTGACTGTATGAGCTGCAAGGAACTGCTTCCTGAGGTAATTGACGCAATGATAATTACCCCTCCAGGTAGAGGTAGAAATTCCATCTTCCCTCTCGATTCCACTTCTGCAAAACCAATCGCCATATCCGCAGCCGAGCAACGAGCAACGAGAAACACTCCATTAACACTAAGCCTGTAATGGCCGATATACCAAGGTATAGTACAATCAATCCGTACAGCATCCACGAATGGGGAGAGAAACAATCGAATCGAAGATCAAAACGCCGTCGCAGTGCCATGGTGGTTTTTCCATATCAAGTCCAGAACGCCATCCAAAATGCCCTCTTCCCATTATACACCGGCCGCCATTCCGTGCTCATTCAGTGCTCATTCAGTGCGAAATGAGAGCGTAGAAGAGCACCTTATAAACTCTTGGACGAATCGTACCCATCAGGTCGCGCTTTGATATTAATAACCTTCTTAGCACCCAGATCCTTAATTTTCGAAATCAATTTCTTGTTTTCATCGAGCTCGGCAATATCATCTCCGCCTCCAATACTGACGCCGTTTATGAGCACATTCGGGACGGTCTTGCGGCCGGTGAGCTCTGCGAGCTTGGCTTGTAGTTGCGGCCCTAGCTTGTGCTGATCGAGCTCTACCACGTACGGCGCGGGATCGATGGAGTATTGTTCTAGCAGGATGGTTTTGGCCTTTCGAGAAAACGGGCAGTAGGATTTGGAGAATATGATGACTGCGAAACATATCCATATTAGTTGAATGCCCCTATAATAGCTGACCGCCGAAGACTTACTCGGTGATTTCTTCAAGATAGTATTAAGCACCTCCTCCACCTCATGCTCCTCCAACGTCTCCTCCCTGACCGGCTCCTGGGCCTCCGCACTTCCAGGAGGGAACTTCTTCCTCCCAGCAACACTCCTCCCATCTCCAGCGGCATTCCCCACGCCCACAACCTCGGAGGGCGCATCAGGTTTGGGCGCCTTCGCATTCGCGTTATCCTTGGCTACTTTCGCAGCATCCTTTAACCTCGCCGCCATCGCCGCCGCTACCTCCTTATCGCCAGACGCTCCCGTCCCTGCTGTTTTGCCTGTGCCATGATTCTTGTTCTTATCCAAGCCATGGACGGTTTTGGCGTAGAAGTCGCCGAGGGTGCGCGGGTCCTGCGACCGCTGCTGACGCAGCGATGAGGTGTAGAAGAGCACTGTGATGACAAAGATGAAAATGAGGAGTCCGAAGACTTTGACTCGGCGCGCTGACGGCATGCCTCTTGGCCGTGTGAAGTACGATGTGGGTTTGAATGGTTGAAGGGATGCGTGTTATTAGGTTAGAAAGGGAGAGGTTTTAACGGAGAGATAGAGATAGCTAGGCAGTTAGAAATACGAGGCTGATGCTACGTAATATCTGGGCATTTAACTCGGCTACAGTGGGTGGATCAGCGCTGGCGAGGCCTAATTGCTTTTTATAGTGGCCGATCAAGTCTGGTGGCATCATTAAACTTAACATATGATATTTATACGTAATGCAGAGGAGTTATCACGGCTTGTGAGTGAGAGGGGTGCTCCTCTAGGGGTTCTAGAATAACAGATTCAAATGCCTTCCCTTGTGAAATGCCAAGGCTGACGATTTCCAAGGTCCTCGGTGCCATCATAGTATCGTACTACTCGTACTCTTACCTTAGTAACCGTCAACGGCTCCCACCGCACTATCCCCGATTCCCCAGATTGCTCGGCTCAGCCCCGTAAGGACTCCACAGGCATGTGCTCAGGGGCTGGGCAAGCTTTGCATTCCTTAACGAAGCTTGAACTGCTACAGTTCGTAAAAGATGAGGGAACTGCTATTTCGTTTTGAATTTGAATTTGAATGAACAGAAATATTACATTACTATCGTAGGCGTATAACAGAATTAATCGTAATTTTACAAGTCATCCTCATCAATGACTCCCGTTGCATAGAAAGTGCGCCTGGTTTCGCAATCCACATATAGCCAACGCCGATGGGCATGCTAAAGGCCCATCCAAAATACCGACGTCAATACCTCGCTGTGGTGATCCTCATACTCATCTGAAAGCTCCAATACTAGCACGCTCTCGTAGTGTCTTTCTGGCTCCGTCGGACTTTCCAACCGAGCCGGTAACCTTCATCCAATCCTCCCACTCCCTGGCAATCTCCATGAGGACGCCCCCCATAACTGCAGCAGAAGCCATCAGCCCATGTCCTTCGCCCTCAAGTACCCGCACTTCGCATTTCTTCATCGTCTTTCCGAGCCACCGGACATTCTCCACCGGCACTCTCGTGTCCTTGCTACCGTGATGAATGACCACGGCTCGGGTTATGTCTACATATCTGAACCCGATTGTATGTCTCCTCTCTAGACACACTAATAGATCCACGGCGGGATTCGCGCCCTGCGTAGCTAGATGCCAAATTGCATGGGTGAGTCTCGTGTCATATGTCATTTGCCTCTCCTGATTTGCGAGTGTGTTAGCAGCAGCAGCCAGGATGGCGGCTTCGTTATTCGGGTCTGTAGGATCGCTGGCAGCCTTTTCTACAGCAGTCTGCTCCGAAGGATCAGGATAGATTGTAGAATTTCGGCCATGGTTCTCTTTATCAGGACCGGGCGTGACCGTGCTCCTGCCACTCGGCGCTGGGGTATCGCGTCCGGTGGACTTGCGCTTGTTGCGCTTTTGCTTCGGAAGGCTACTCGTTATCGAGCTACTCGTAGCGCTCATGAAACTGGAGTTGGCCGCCTTGAGAATAGGGGTGGGAAGTGCGCGAAGGATGCGCTGAGAAGTTGGAATTGAGTTTGCAGGAGGTGAGGACGTCTGCCCGCTAAAGACATTCATTTGCGAAGGCGGTATCCAAGGCGCAAGGAGGTGGATCCGCCCACGGATATGCTGGGGCATACGGAGGGCGGTTGCCAGTGCGTATATCGCGCCAGCTGAGTGGGCGAGGATGGAGAACTTAGTTATCTTCAATGCTTGACATATGGCGTATACATCATCTATGAGATATTAGCACCTGCATTACAAACCGGATCACACGTTACATACCAGGCCAACTGAGAGGTGTTGCTGTGCCATCATTATATGGCTCACTGTCTCCCACTCCCGGACGATCTGGCGTAATCAAACGTAGCTTGAGCGTCAAGGCGAGTTCATCGTAGAAGGCCGTTATGTACCTTGTCAATCCCATACCAACGCAGCAGAAGACCGCAAAGCCTTCAGAGTCACCAACTTCTGAAAAGGAGATGGTCCTGCCAGTCTGAGGATGCCTAATTTTTTGAGATAATCGCGGCGAGCAAAGATATGCCTCCACCGCATCGTCAATTGAGTCCGCACTATTCGGCCTATCATCAACGTGTATTTGTGGTGTCTTGCCTGGTTCAGGGGACCCAACTCTTGATAGTGGAGTTGGGCTTCTTCTGGTTTGTGCATCCTTCTCCCCGCCCCTGGGGCTCAGGGGCGCAGATAATCGCTTCAGCCGTGATCCGGCTCGCTTGGGTTGGGGAGTTTCCAAAGGTTCAGGAACCACTTTGCCCGATTTCCTCTTGGGTTGGTCAAGGCTGTGGCGCGATTTCCTTTGAGCGACTGCCGGGGACGGCGCCCCTCCATCTATATCCTCCGCTTCAAGCAACCCCTCGATTCCGGCACTTTCAGCCACTTGTTTGCTGGCTGGTGTGGCCGTTTTCGAAGCGCGGGGTGTGTCCAGATTGTCCAGAGGTTCGTTCATCTTGGAACTTCCTTCAGAAGGCGCAGCTCGATTATCCCGCCTGCCCCGTTCCCGTTTACGATCATGCTGTTGCTCGTCTATCTCCTGGATGGTGTCATTTGCATCTTCACTGGCTCGAGGTGTGGCACCGTGTCGACTTGATCTTCGGGAGGAACGCTTTGTCCCAGATGCGGTTTTCCGTAAAGAGGAGTCTCGTGTCGGGATGAATCTTCCTGAGCCTATGCCTCCGTAACTTCCTCCTGCAGCAGGCAAATTTACGTCGTCGTTCGCGGTAGTCGGAAGATCTTGTTTGGTTGTGGGTGATTCTTCCGATTCTTCCCCGATCGCGGTTTCCGCCATGAAGGAATCAGAGTCGAACTTCGGCACAGGTAGTCGATCGGAGGCGAGCCCTTTTGTATTGCCTCCAGCCGAATTCCTCTTGCGCTCTTGCTCCCTTTCCCGCAGTCTCTCCTTTGAACTCATGTACATCAAACCTCTCTGATTCCTTGCTTGCTTCTTTCCCCAGCTGTCGCTCGACGATTTCCGGCGTAACTCTGGAGATGGCGGTGGGCCGGGTTCGATAGAGAGATTGCCAATGCTACTCGCATCGTCCTTATCCTTTGGCCCTAGAGAACCCTTGGATGATGGCCGTGAGCTGCCTCGTAGAAATGTCTTCAAAGGGCTACTGTCTCGAGACGGTCGTGGAGCAGTCAAAGGAGAGAACCCTGAAGGGGGTTTTGAGGTCCTTATCACCGGAGGACTGGCAGCAAGTTCATCGAGGGATTCTTCTTCAATGAGTTCCCGAAGGGAGGGTTGGTCGAACGCGCCGTAATCTATTCCAAAGCTCCCTCCCGACGACCGAGACCCTCCCTGACCGTTCAAATTTCCAAAGGTATTCTGTGTTGGCGCGGGGGATGCTGGTGTAGAGTGACTCTCGAAGAGCTGGTTCGCAGGGGAGGATATGACAGAGAGCGACGTGATCAACGACGAGATGACTTCTGGGGAAGCAGGTTGAATATGGACGCGGTTCGCGGGAGTCGAGGGGCCTTGCAGAGACTTTCGTCGACTATGGTGCCGTGACCGATTTGGCACCGGAGGGGGAGTTGCGTCCATGGCTGCAGATTCTGACACTACCACCAAATCTGAGCGCTGTTCCTAATAAGTTCGCTCTGTTCGGCCAGATTCTGGGGAGCTCAGGCTCGTTGGCGACGCTGCATTGGCTCCTTCCCCAAACGTTAGACAGGCTGAGAAATGTTTCAGAATCGGGAGTCAAAATCGATGGGCTGTACGGGGAGACTATGCCGTGTATGCCATTGGGGGTGCTGGAGCGAATGCAGGTGCAGAGGTGTCCTAGTAGGGATTGAGAGTGCGATGCGGTCGGGAGTCTGTTCGTTGCAGTAGAAGTAAGACTTGGGAGTTGTGGCTTGGGCAAAAATTCGGGGAGGGCAGAGTAGTCAGGAGATAGGGGACCGCGCGGGAACCCAGATTGGCGACAGGACTCCTGAATGATCGCTGCTGCAGGTGATGGATGATGCAGCCCACGAGGAAGAAGAGACGGTCAGCCGTCTCACAGTTGATGCTTGAGATGCAACAGACAGCGAGGAGACAAGACCCTAGAAGCGAGCACGAAGCAGCAGAGGGCGTTGGTTGAGCGTAGCGTTGCGTTGCGTTGAGTATATGGAGGTGGATGTTGTGGTGAGGATTACAGTACTGTAGGGGATGGAGTGTTGATGGTGGAGCAGAGAATCACAAATGCAATGCAATATCCTGGTCCAGCAAGGGGCCGTGGGCGACCGCACTGACGGGCACTGGCAATCAGAATAATAATGGGGAAGGGAAAACGACAGCGGGAATTTCGGTACTTTAAATTTAAACCGCCTTGCCTTGCCTTGCCTTGCCGCTGTAAGCTGTGATTGCCGGCAAACGGGGTGGATGGGGAGTTGGAATTGGAAGACAAAGAGGGTGGCAATGGTACAGAATATAGAATATACCTATACAGTAGAATAAAGAATGCAGAGTCCAGAGGGCTGATTCCGAATCAGAAGAGGAGCCCGAATAATAACGATAAAAGTCCCGTCGCCATGGGACGTGGTGGTGGCTTGGGGAGCTGGAAAGAGAGTGCAAGGGATGGACAAAGTAAGATTTGGGTCCGAACGACATCAGCAACATAATTGGGTACCGGCTTGGAGGCTTTGAAAGGGCCTACGCTGTCCTACGTACTACAGGACTCTGTACGAGGTCTGTAGGTAAGCGGTCTTGTTATGGTCATGGCGTCTCTTTGAATGGTCGTTAGCCCCTGATGCTGATAAGTTACCCAGGGAAAGAATTCCAGCTATTATGCATTTCACTCTACTTGTACAAGTTGTATCGTCTACACCATAGATATACTATGCGATACACGAAGCGCTTCATGCCTTGGGGACATACAGTACTTTCGCCGAGTTCTGGTCCCATATCACATCAGGGGTCAGTGCGCAGGGAGTAACAGGGTGCTTTGTCAGCCGGCGCAACAACATGCCAGCATTATCATTGTAGCTCAATAACGGCTATGTCATAGGACGTCAGTACTTCCAAGTAATAAAATGCTATCCAGCCCTACCGTTCGCAGCGGCGCCTAGAACATGGTTCCTTTATTAGAGGGCGGACTATCTTCATACTCCCGCCCTGAAAGCTCATCTGTTTTCCCTTAGGTTTGGTCACCTATTAACAATAATAAATACTTGGACACTGTAGAAACATCTTGATATATACCCCGCCATGGATGTGCTGCTTTCACTCCCGGTGCTGGGTTACCTCCTTGGGCCTGCCACATTCTCAACGAGCCTCAACTTGCTATTCTTCTACATGGTAAGTAAAAAGCTATGATTATGAGCCTAATATAAATATACTAATTTAACTCTGTAGACTTGTACGTTTTACTTTCAGCAAAATTGGCCTTTAGGAACTTAGCTGACCAGAAGTTAAAAGGGAGCACCCTCGTCCTCTCACAGCCGGCCCTCAAAGTCGAAGTTGTGGGAACTTTAGCAATTCGCGCCCTGTTCTTCTTAGCCCCCTCGATCCTCTTTCTTCTCGTTGACAGTGCCATACCAAGCCTCATAGTTGGTATCAAAAGACAAGGCGCCGCAGGTTTGCCCACTCGAACTGGCGGCGTAAAACGTTCAGCGAAGAGGGCAGGGCCCCAGTGGTACCGTGTTATCGGCCTTAGCATTTTCAATGTCCTGTTGGCAACTGCGCTACAGGCTGGTATCGAACTTTTGTTCACGAAGGTTTTGCATGCGAGAAGCGCTTTGCAAGTCACAACTACCCTACCCTTGCCATGGTCGATTGCAAAGCATGTTCTCAGAGGGCTGGTACTTCGCGAGGTATTTGCTCCGTATTCTCCATCCTGGATTTCTTTCTGACAATATATAGGTCTTGCAGTATTATATCCACCGCTTCATCCTTCATCCTCGCCAGCCAAACTATCTAAGCCGACGTCACCAATCCTATTTCCACACAATCACCGCCCCTTATTCATTTGCGGCGCATTATGATCATCCCGCCTCATATATCTTGTTCCGATTTATCCCCACCTATCTGCCCTCTGTTATATTTCGCTCCCATCTTTTAACGTATCTCCTCACCCTATCCATAACTACCCTCGAAGAAACCGTCTCGTCCTCTGGGTACAGTACCATTCCTGGAATTATGCTGGGAGGAGTTGCGCGAAGACAAGACATACATAGTAAGTGCCGTGGCAAGGGTAATTTTGGTCCATTGGGCATCTTGGATTGGATCCATGGTACCAGCATTGGTGGCGATGTTGCTGAGGATGTGATCGATGAAGCCGAGAAACACAATGTCAAAGAACGTGGTAACGATGCGTTGGAAAATGTGAAGGAGGGCGGAAAGGAGGGTCTCAGGTCATGGAACACAAGAAGAAAGAGTGGAAAGAAAGCTTGATTTAACGATGTCTGGAGGATAATAGGAGCGTTTGCGATTTTTTACTATACCCTTCTACGTGTACCACCACCTCAGTCTATCTGTATACCTTGGTTTGGTTGGATTGTTGGGAGAAAAATAGGCGCCAGGAATGACCGCTTTAAGGGTTTGGCAGGTGGCGTTAATTGTTTAATAACTCGTTTTGCTGTGTACCTAGGTATAATTTGGATCGAGGTTTGTCGTCACCTCGTTAGACAGTGAGTGGGTGGGAACGGCACCTAGAATGACATGTCCAGCGTTAATTAGGGCCGTGTAAGCTATGTAGTATATGAGGAGCATCCCAGCAAGATAAATATATATAAGTGTAGACTCGGAAATAAGGTAGTACGGTTTTATTTATTAGTTGATTACCTTTTTGCTGGAATATCATTGCGTATAGAAGTTTGGTGAAGACCTGGAAGCAATTCCCTGTCGCCGCGCCAATCCCAAACTAGTAAGGCGCGATATATTTCCTGAGGAATTGTCGCCTGTCGCGAGCTGCTTGCTAGACGCGACCAAATCCACGATTTACCACCTTGAAGACAACTCTTGACAAAGCTCGACATCCTCCAGAACGGAGCGCACATACCGCCTCGGAGAGCTGCGCATACCACCTCGCTATGATTGCATGACCGAGGAGAGCACCCACTTTTGACACAATCTCTGAGAAGCGCCCTTCTCCGCGCATTCCACAACTTCCCAAGACTCAAGAAGTCCTCCAATCTTGCGGACATGCTATGCTGGGTTTGTCACAATGACGACTAAGAACCTTCATCCTCCACAATCCTTTATATCGAGCTACGCTCCGCGATTACGCACCTATGCCAACTCGCTATTGACGCCAGCCATACAACCCACGACCGCCCACGCCGCTCCCTTGTCCAGAACTACAAAGAGAGGAACAACCGCCATCAACTATGCAGAAGATGGATTTGAAGATTATGACGATTCCGACCTTGATAGTAGAAGGAGGCCAACTGGTCTGCGAAGCTTACGGAGAGATGAACCGGGACAGGAGAAGCATGACATAGGCGACAAGGTTGGAAGAGAAGCTATAGCGCCGGTAGAGGTTCAAGGGATTTGGAGGGACTGGATGGGCAAGGCGAAGCCATCGAAGCCTGACATGCAAAACTATGCTCAAACGGCGCTGCCATTGACCCTCATACCGATTCGGATTGATCTCGATATCCCGGCTTTCGTGCCTCCAGCGCCGCTACCACCACCTCAAGGCGTCGGATTTGGGCAAATTGATACCTCACTACCAGTGTACCGAACCCAAGAGGTGACTGTGCCATATCGCCTGAAGGATAATTTCCTATGGAATCTCCATGAAACGTTGACGACCACCGACCAGTTTGCCCAAGTGATGGTGCAAGATCTGGATCTCCCAAACAGGGTGCAGATGGCCAACGAAATCAGCAAGCAGATTCGAACACAGTTGGAAGAATATGCAGGTGTTGCTCTCCACCCATTATTTCATTCGCAGCCAGCATCGGCGACAAATGGCCTGGCGACCACTATTAAGCCCGGTCAATTTTCTCCATCTGCAACGCCAGCCAGCGGAAACGCGACGCCGATGCGTAGCAGTATAGCCCAGTTGAACGGGTACTCTACTCCGTTGAAATCTGCAGATCGTTCTTCATCCCAAGATGTTACCGCTTCAGCAGCCGCTATTCCACCCGAATCTGACGACTTCAATCCAGATGACATGTATCGATGCATTATCACATTGAGCATCAACTTGTCCAATAACCTTTACCAAGACAAATTTGAATGGTCACTCCTACATTCTCCTGGAACGGCGGAAATGTTTGCCAAGCAAACCTGTGCAGATCTAGGCCTGCCTGGAGAATGGGTACCGGCAATGACACACGCCATTTACGAAGCTGTATTACGGCTCAAGAAGGAAGCCTGCGAAAGTGGCGGCCTAGTTGGTGGATATGGCGGCGAGATATCTAACGATGCTGCTCATGGAGCTGAAGCTGGTTGGAGATATGATAATGAACACCTGGCCGATGAATGGGAGCCGAAGGTTGAGCAACTATCCAAGGAAGAGATTGAGAAGAGAGAGGGAGATAGAGAGAGACAAAATCGAAGGGTAAGACGAGAAACCTCGAGATTCTCCTCAACCGCTGGAATGATGGGGGGCTTGCCACAAGCCGTGGAAAACAGAGGCTACTTCGATCCTGAACCAAGTGAGGAGCGAATGGGCAGAGGGGAGCGGAGCAAGAAGAAGCGACGGTTCAGGAGTCTGAGCCCTGTGGGGAGATCGGGGACTCCCGGTGGAAGAGGGACGCCCGATGGCGGCGTTGCTGGATATGGAGGTGGTGGATCACTTAATGAGTACGAACGGAATAGTTGGAGATGTTCCCATTGTAAGGTTTGGGGTACCGCAGTTTGGGCAGTTAGAGATGGACCACATGGCGCTAGGGTAAGTTTCAATCTTCCCACTTTATCGCAAATTGCTGCTAACAAACAACAGACGCTCTGTAATAACTGCGGTTTCATTTTCGAGCGCGATCGGAAGTTGCCTAAATTTGCGAAAGACTTGCATAAGACGGACCTGCGTGCTATTGATTATAGATGATTGTATACATCTTTGATCAATGTGGTCTAATCTACCCTCTTGTTTCCCGCTTCCGCCTATTGAGGAATATATGTCTGTAATAAGGAGTTAACATGGGGGGGACGGGGGCGCGCACACACGCATGTCACGTATACCACGTGGTTCATTATTTGCACGTGGGAGGCGAGATATAAATTAGAATCGTGGGCCATTGGGATGATTTGTAAAACTAGCAGAGAACTATCTGATCAATCAGCAGACTGGCCAGGCCAACAATCCCATTATGAATTGTTGACTGCAGTAACAAACGCCTGTACGGTAACATTATCCGCCGAAAACAGCCCTAAGACAAGCCAGCCCGCCACCGTAACTCCTAACTTGCTCCGACCATTTATTCCCAGCGCCATATCCCGCAGAAGTACAATTAACCCCGACGAGGACGTTTCGGATCCACCTCCAAAGGCTCGCTTTCATCCCTCTCCCTCTTCAGCATCTGTCCAAATTCGTCGAGACCCTTCTCTCCAAGAATATTGTGCGAGCCCTCAATCCTCATCTCTGACATAACAGTAACATCGATAGGGCGGGGAGATCCATCACCATCAAACATGGGAATGCTACCAGCACCGTCTCCGCACAGGTGTCTCAGAGCCGAGACGACGGCGACGGCGATTTTTCCAGCACTGGCACCGGTGTCAGCGCAAACGATGTTGCTGTCGCCGAGGATGGTGAGAGGGGCGTTGATGGTGATCTTGAAGTTAGCTAGCTTGGGCTCTTCCTCTTCCATGTCTGATTCCTCGCCATCATTGACCTGGATATTTAGGGCTGGATTGGGCATGTTCACGGTGGTTACTCCTGGATGGTGCATGTTCAGGGTGTGGATTGCTGGATGAAGCATGGGGTTTGGTACTGGATGATTCATGTTGTTTCCTCCTGGATGGTTTATGTTGTTTCCTCCTGGATGAAGCATGTTGTTTCCTCCTTGATGATTCATGTTGTTTCCTCCTGGATTGTTCATGTTGTTTGCTTGGTAGGCGGGTGGGGGTGTGACGGTTGGTAGTCTGGCGATCGGCCGTCTGGCGTTTGGTCGTCTTAGGCTGAGAGTATGGGCGAGATCCTTCTGCTGGGCCCGTTGGTTAAAGGAGTTCAAGTTCATAGTGTGATGAGGGTGGTGTGTGTGTTTGAAGGGTAGCCGTCGGAGAGCACGATCTTGATGCTTGATGGAGGGAGGTGTGGTAGGATCCGCCCCGGGCTTGGATGTGTTTGGAGAAGGGGCTGCTTGAGTGCTTGAGGGAGGGTAGTATTTGGAGGAGAGGAGGAGGAACTCTTTATAGAGGTTATGGATTTGAAGATAATAGGAAGAGAGGACAATCGTAGTTGATATCAATCGGACAATGGAAGACTCACGTGTGATACTGAACGTACCTATTGAGAAGAAGACGGGAACGATTGTGGTGAGCCTTGCGGAGCGAAGGTTTATGTAGACGTAAGAGAGGATACGATTACGCTTGTCTTGCACGGGGCTAAATAGTTGATCCTATTGCCGCTTGTCAATAGGATCGCGGTGGAATCACTAGTTCCTATTGTCGTCGAGACAATAGGAAGCTGTTGCAATTGATGCACTGAACAATAGGAACAACATCTGGCTACGCGAGCTGTGCAGCCAATCAGCGAGCGAGTTGCTACGCTACGCGAAGTGCACGGACGTCTGAATCAAACAATACAAACTCATGTTCGCCTGAGGCTTCTCAGGCAGGTAACAATTGTGTATCAGAGTGACGCACCGCTTGGTGGCTTGTGGTCTTGGATTATTGTTGTATTGTTGTATTGTTGACGGTTCTTGGAAGTATCACCGGAGTGGAATATTTTTTGTCGCCTTGAGTTCTGGCAGGGTTGGCCTACGGTAGTACTTTATAAACCTGGACATGTCGATTAGTCGGCGACCATTTCTCGGGGGTTTGTAGTTGTTCTCAGGAGTGCACAGCGACTCACTCACGGTTAAGACATTGCATAACGACTCGCTGATGGCAAAGCTACAACAGGCCCTTTTGAAAATCCTTCTAGTTTATAGACTGTCTACTGATGCTACTTTGTGGTCACATCGTCCTTCCCTATCCTCACTTACTTTCCTGCACCGTCTTCTTTACACCCTCGATAAACGACTGGACCGCATCTCCTCCGCCGAGGGGGACGTTCCCCCCTCTAACCAAGCCTCCATTGTCTAACTTAATCCCCAACGCCTCGGCAATGCTAGGTAACCCACCATCTCGAATCGCCATTGTAAGGCTGCCTAGGCCCTGGTGAAACTGAGGACTCCTCAATACCCGCTTCAATATCGATATCTTCTGGTCGAGGCTCAGAGTCTGGATAGCAGCACTTGTCGTTTCGGCATTTGGTTCAACCATCCCGTCTATTTGTGCACTTGATTCTTGTGCAAGGAGAAGGATTGTTGGAGGCAAGTAGCAAAGGAGATTATCGATTTGAGCCGGGGATGCGGAATCGATAGTCGGAATTGTGGTAGAGGATGGTAGTAGATCTGGTAGTGTTGTGTAAATCTGACCCTGGGGGGATTGCTGTTGCTGTCCGGTTGAACCTTTCAGGGAGTTGAGGAAATTTTGAACAACCGTCGCAGTATCTTGTGGCCCACTGGCACTGATCACAATGTCAGCCCAGTCCAATACTGTCCAGATAAAAAGCCATTGGAGGTTTGGATATTCATTCAAGTCGCATCTGGCTAGCAGTACATGCAGATTTTATTCGCCTTCCATTAACCAAACGCCTTGGTTATAAAATGCTCATCAATGCTGGTGATATGATGGAGAAGTACCTACGCTCGCCCGCCATCAGCCCCACCTTCTCGTGCACCCGCACCCTCCTCTCTAACATCCCCACCCGTAGCACCTGGTCCTGCGCCGCCACTACCCCCACGATGGTTTTCTGATTGATCGCCATGGCCCTCGACATCTTCCATAGTCTCATCCTCATCATTGTCATCGTTGCCGCCGCGTACTTGTGCAATCTCCTCGGAGACATTGACCTCTTCGCCTTGCAGTAACGTGTCGACGATCTGGCCAATCTTCAAATCGCGTGGGCTGAACCAGCTTAGATCTCCATTCCGGGCTTGTGACTTCGATTGCAACCAGAATAGATGTCTTTGAGAGGATGACGAGAACTTCAAGACGAAAATACGACCATTGGTCTTGGAAGTGGGTTGATCCGAGGTCTTGTATTCGTATGGCTCGAAATGTCCATCGGTTGGAAACATAACAAGATCCAGGTTGTCTTCATCGGTCATAGGCTTGCTTCGTTCACGCCAGCAAAAGTGAACAAGATCTTCTGGATGTTAGCTAGGGAAATGCAATGCGGAAAAGTACTCACCATCTTCGGAGTATAGGTAGATATAACCTGGGGTTGGGTCAGGTGTAACTTTATAAGGCTGGCTAGATGTCTGTTTCTTGAATAAGCACCCATCCGAGGCATTTAATAGTTGGGATAAACACATACATCAAGTTCGCATCTGCCTGCCTTGAAGGTGATTATAGGTGAGATAGACATTTTAGGCAGAATGTAGCTGTGTGAGTGATCGAGGACGGTGATAGAGCTCTGGGATTAAGCTTCATGATGAAATGGCAAGGCGGCGATGGTCCGCGAAGCTGGAGCTGCAACGCTAGTCCGGGATGGGCACTAGCTTACAACCTTGGAATCAAGGCACCAACAGCGACGTAACCGAATCCCGTCTGACGAGCCAATCATAAATTTTCGCCAATTTCCATAGTGCGTGGCCCTCGTCAGGGCAAAGACACCCTATCTTTGGCCATTCGCGAAAAAGCGATCAACCTCAAGTTTAATCACGCCCAACGACACCAAACCACGAACCGCCAGCAACCATCGAACCGGTTCTTCGACAAGATGCCGTCAACTACGGAAGGAACGAGACCTGCCCCTCAAAAGAAGACCTTCGGCAAGTCGACAAGAGAGGTCCCTCATGCGTCCCAGAAGGCGCAGAAGTGGTACCCAACCGACGATGATGCTCAGTCAAAGAAGGTGGGTTTTCCGAATCCCCTCAGTATCCAGAAACTGGCGGCCCGCGATTGCTAGCTGCTCGGCCGATTTGTGAAATGTGCGATCGTTGCTGCTCTCACTTCACGGCTGGACCATGGTGCAATGCGGAGCCGCTCAGTTATAGGAACAATAATCTATCAATTGCGAGCATCACTAACAGCGCATACAGGTCCGCAAGTCTATCCGAGCTTCAACTCCCCGATCTACTCTCGCCCCCGGTGCTGTTCTGATCCTCCTCGCTGGCCGTTTCCGTGGCAAGCGTGTCATTCTCCTGAAGAACCTCGACCAAGGTGTTCTCCTTGTTACCGGCCCCTTCAAGGTCAACGGTGTCCCTCTCCGCAGAGTTAACGCCCGCTACGTTATCGCCACATCCCACAAGATTGATCTGTCCGGTATTGATCAGAAGAAGGTTGAGGAGGTTGCGTCAGAGAAGTACTTCGCACGGGAGAAGAGTGATAAGAAGACCGGAGAGGAGGCATTCTTCAAGCAGGGAGAGAAGCCAGAGGTGAGATATAATGATCGGGAGAGTTATTGAGCCGGAATCTGACAATTGAATAGAAGAAGAAGCCATCCAGCAGCCGCGCCGCAGACCAGAAGGCCATTGATAAGGCTATCCTCTCGACAATCAAGAAGGAGCCAATGCTTATTAGCTACCTCGGAAGCTCATTCAGCCTGCGCAAGGGTGACCGGCCACACGAGATGGCTTGGTAAGGGTTGGTAGTTAGGGCGTCGGACAGTGGATGTGGGATACAACTTGCATTTTTTGACCTTGAGGGCATCGGTCACAATTGCTAGGGCGCTTTGTAATCAGAATTGCAATGACGAATAACTCACAAAGCAAAACAATGGGCATTTCGATTCTACGTGTAGGATACCCCTGAGATCCAAGGATTTCCGTTCACTCATGAGCCCCTTTTCCTATTTCCGGAGTGCACTCGGGCCGCTGGATGCCTATAGCCCAGAATGACCTGTTGGGGACACCTAGCAGTAATGATTCTCTTAAGACGGTATCTGAGTAGGAGAAGCTGCCAATAGACTGCCATGCCCCAAATAACGTCGAGATAGTGATACCTGCGAAACACGTCCTATTGTAGCCCAGTAAAGCACAAGGATCAATGTTAGAGGCTTCTAGCGACTTTGCATTTGACACTTTTCCATCTCTAAAGTTCGATTCTCGTAGTAATGTTATGGTGAAAACCGGAGTTATTCACATGAAGGTATGAAAGGTATTAAAAGATAGTTGGAACTCGGGAGGCAAAGCCAAGATTTCCTGCCCACCTAAAAAAGAATCCATAGGCAAAGCCATGTCACTGTGGCCCGTGTGAGCTAATTTCCGTTATCCGGATTTTTTCTAATCTAGGTAGGTATTAAACTGGAACGCATTTGGAGCATTTATAAAATACAGGTTGCATGTAACCAGTTCGACCTCTCCCCACACCGATGAGCGCAAGTGTACGGAGGAGCCTGAGTAGGCTGAATAATGGCGCTCATTGGGCAGCCGCGGCAGGACCCCGCGTCAGCCTTGCGCTAAGATGGGGACCCCCAAAGCACCTGCACACGTCCACGTCCACAGCTCCATACCGCCTCCCTAGCCACAAGGTCACTCTTCCCCTCAATTCTTCTATGGTCAAGCTTCCAAACGCCCTTAATCGATTATCAGTTATACGTCGTCATATAACCACCATGAACGCCCAAGAGCTCCAGAACTTCCTGGCGGATTCTCCTCCCAGCACCGTCAACCTCGTGATCAAGAAGCACTTCGATGCTTTGTCAGATCAGGAAGCCCGCTATGCCCACTACATTAGCAGGTATGAATGGGGAACATACCTATATAAGAAGTCTGAAAGTCCAGCGTGGTAGAAGCTAATATGTTCCCTAGAGCTGCCTTCACTGGAACTCGTATCACACTTCGCCAAGTGTCTCCCGAATCCGAGAGCATTTTCGATTTCGTAATCGAACTCTACAAGAGTTGTAATGGAGATTGGAAGTCCCTTCAACAGAAGGCCGGAGTAAGTGACGAAGATCTGAAGTACTTCCTGGAATATGCAGTACAATTCCTCGGAAACTGTGGTAACTACAAGGGGTTCGGAGACTCTAAATTCGTTCCCCGATGCGGAGAGAAAGCGTTTGATGCTTTGGCATCCGTCTCGCCAGAGGCAAATGCACAATATAAGGCCACCAAAGGTGGAATCTTCTCCAATGACAACTCTGGAATGATGCATCTAGGATATCTAGATGAAGGTCATATGACAACGTACTATCCCGATTCACATGGTATTACCAAGGCAGATATTTCCGGAGTCTCGAAGTTTCTAGAGAAAATAGGCCTACTTGTGGTATGTTGGCCATCCTTGTAACAGCTTGTTAGCGCAGGCCAGAGTGTAAGAAACACTAACTGACATTGAACAGGAGAACACAAGATTAAGAAAGAACGCCGATGGCAGCTTTGACCTGTTGATTGCATCAGAAGTCACCAAGGTCCCCGAAAACGGTGGGGATGTTGGCAAAGAGACCGAGTTTGAGATCGATAGTGGCTCATTGCAAGGCAAGAAATTGAGGCTGGTCTACGGTGACCACTCGAAGGAAATGGGAATAATCACCGGCTATCATAAGAAGGCGGCCGAAAATGCTGCGAATGACAACCAAAGGAATATGCAACTCGCCTATGCCAAGTCATTTGAAGAAGGGTCTCTAGAAGCTTTCAAGGACTCCCAAAGATACTGGATCCGTGACAAAGGCCCTATGGTGGAGTCGAATATTGGCTTCGTTGAGACATATAGGGATCCCCATGGTGTCAGGGGAGAATGGGAAGGTATTTTTCACCGTTCTCGAGATTGTGGATTATTGGTACTAACATTACTCCCTAGGATTTGCCGCGACAGTCAATCTAGAACGCACCCGAGCCTTTGGCGCTCTTGTTGATGCCGCGGAGTCCATGATCCCGAAGCTCCCATGGTCCAAGGAATTCGAGAAGGATGAATTTTTAAGTCCTGACTTTACAAGCTTGGAAGTTCTATCATTTGCCGGCTCTGGTATCCCTGCGGGAATCAACATTGTGAGTTGTCCCTTCTGTAGTTTGTTTCGTGATCTCTAAAGCTGACAATAAAATTAGCCGAATTATGATGATATTCGACAATCGGAAGGTTTTAAGAATGTCTCCTTGGGCAACGTACTCAGTGCCAAAGCGCCAGATGAGAAGATCCCATTCATTGCCGAAGAGGATCTAGAAATTTATCAAAAGTACCGCGATCCTGCCTTTGAAGTTCAAGTGGGAATCCACGAGCTTCTCGGACATGGCACCGGTAAACTACTGCAGGAGACGTCTCCCGGCACCTTCAATTTCGATAAGTCTTCTCCGCCGATCAGCCCCATCACGGATAAACCAATTACAACGTATTACAAGGTGGGTGAGACCTGGGGCTCTGTCTTCGGTAGCATTGCCTCAAGTTACGAGGAGTGTCGAGCAGAATGTGTGGCAATGGCACTGTCCTGTGACTTTGAGATTCTAAAGATCTTCGGATTTGGAGACGGGACGCCGGACATGGATGGCGAAGCTGGAGATGTGCTCTATGCTGCCTACCTCTCAATGGCTCGAGCAGGCATTGCCTCTTTGGAGTTGTGGGATCCTAAGAGCCGAAAATGGGGCCAGGCCCATTCTCAAGCTCGCTTCAGTATCTTGAAATGCTTTCTTGAATCAGAAGATGAGTTCTGCCGATTGGACTACAAAAATGAGGATCTCTCCGACTTGACTATCAAGGTCGATCGAAGCAAGATCACCACAGCCGGAAGGAAAGCGGTAGAAGCCTACCTCCAAAAGCTGCACATTTACAAATCAACTGCTGACGTGGACGCTGGAACGAAATATTATAATGAAATGACGGAGGTGGAGCCAGTGTTCTGGGGCGAGAAGATCAGGAATGAAGTTCTCAGAAACAAGCAGCCTAGAAAGGTATTTGTGCAGGCAAATACGGTCCTTGATGAGAAGACTGGCAAGGTGTCTCTGGTGGAGTATGAACCTTCTTTGGAGGGCATGATTAAGAGCTATGCGGAAAGAAACGTTTAACGGAGTTGACGGCACAAGTGCTTCGTGGTGTAGGAGCTCATGGGCAAGACTAGACCCGACGACAGACCAGTAGAGTAGATAAGAAGTGCTGCATGGTGCAATGAGACATGATTCCGTCACATCGAGCGTAAATAATCCATATGCTTTAGCTTGGCAAAGTCCTTGTGAATTGATTAATAAAATATCAGATCGGGAAGTGCTAAGTAACTTAATGGTGGCGGTTCGAGAGGCAGGTGAAAGGGGTGCAGTCACATGACATAGCATCCATCATCCATGCTCGATTGGGTTTAGTTGCCCGGGCTGGCTCGCTACACTCAACCACACGAAATTTATCAACTTTGAGAAATATACTAAGAGTTGCGCGCCCTCATATCTCCTTCTCCCTCCCGCAATTACGACGCACGGAAAAGGTCACCATGAAGTACATTCATTCCGAGGAGACCTTGAATGTCCCTGAGGGGGGTAAGTGCAATTTATCTCACAGTTCGAACGCGCCCGGAACCTGGCACCTCCCGAAAGTTGGATGCGCAGGAAAGGGAAGAGAATGAAGAGCCATTACTGACTTGCTTCGCACGAATAGTCAAGGTCACCATCAAGTCGAGAATTGTC
>NW_022474205.1:5527314-5530442 GCF_003357145.1 Venustampulla echinocandica | reverse complement strand
TCAGAACCCACGGCATCATCATCAAAACCAGCAACTTCATCAAAAGCCACGGCATCCTTATCCAAACCAGACATTTCATTAGAACCCACAGCATCTTCATCGAAACTAGCCATTTCATCACAAGTCATCAGATCGTCGTCAAACGCTACCTCATCGACTCCTTTGCCTACTGGAAGATCTGCAGTTATTCCCCTTCCTAACGGGTCAGGCCAAAGTCGAGATCGACCGCTTGTCATATCGAGTCCTTCACTTCCACCAGCCGCTATTAATCAGGCGACTCAGAAAACCCTTCCGTTGGTCGACATGGACATGTACCGAGCGTCTATTAACTTGATCGGAGTGACATCAACGTTACTTAATGATGCTTCTGATGCAAGCACGCTATTTTCCCGTGTGAGCAGCCATATCACAGACCCGGATCTTGCACGAGAGATCAGTAAGTGGAAGAAGAGATCAGATATTATTGCAAAGAACCCAGCTATTGCCAATGCTCGCCAAATCTTCATGGGTGATCCTCATGATTCAAGGCAACTACTAGTCGAGACTCGTGGGTTTAATGACTTTGTAAGGAAGGTCGGACCACTTTCGGTGGTTGCGAGTACACAAGACGATATTGAGAGATCATTAAAGTATCAAGAAGTGATCCGACATGAGATTAGAGATGCCGAAGAAGCAGAAACGGATCGAGTTCTTAGAAAGCAACAGCCTTGGCAGAGGCAGCCAGCCATTCCTCGACACGTCAACCACCGATCAGGTTATTCTAGTGAGATTCGTCGAGAAATTAGTCCCCCGCCTTTTCCTGTCATTGGGTATGATCAATCACGTCCCCCATCTGGATCCTCGCCCGTCAATTGGCCTCGTGGTGAAGATCAGGACAGCCCATGCGCAAAAAGACCTCGTTATAATAATCCACGCTTCGATTAGGGATGGATGGTGGTATAGAAAATAGCGATGGATGGGATTCTTTACAAGAACATTGAGTTAATAGAGTTATTTAGTTATGAGCTTATTCTACTCTATAAGTTTATTCTATATTTACCCGTATCTTATAATTTGCTTTTACTTATTGATAGATCACGATTAGTTAGTAATAAGCCTGCGTGGTTGTGACTCGTGAGGTATCGTATTACATGCGGCCCTAGGTACTACTAAGCACTTAATTTACGTCTTCTTTCCTCTCTTCTCTACATTTTTCTAAGTCCTCGGGACTTCGAGGCTCTTTATACGATACAGCCTGTTTGAAAATTTACTAAACTTTACTTTAAGTAAAGTCTCACTACACGATGTATATCACTATATGAGGGTATACTACTATACAAGGTACATCACCGCACGTGGTATATTACTACACGAGGCACTACACAAGGTACAGTACCTTACCTGATCCACGGGGTACTTCACTATACTACTAGAGAGATGAAACAAGTCCGGTAGTATCTGGGTAATAGCTAAGTTTCTTCAGTATCGCGACATCCACTAATTACTATAAGGAGTAATAATAGCCGACGATTCAGTTTACATATAATATATATATACAATTTACTATCGTAATAGAGGCAAAATCGTAAGTATATTAGTAAGTGGCGAGTAGTAGTGCATGGAGAAGTGCCTACGTGGCAAGTAGCACTTGGGACTCTGACTACTAACAATTGTTAAGCGAGATTCATAAAGCATGCATGTACAGCAAGTGCGAAGATTCTTCGTACTAGTTCGTTGCTCTAGTACTGCACAAAGGCCCCGCAAGATATATGTCATCTGTCCTTGATAATTCTAGACTGAGTACTAGCTCCTGATTTAATCCATGAGATTCATCATCATCACCATCATCATCATCATCACCCCCTGAGTAGCACTTCAGTATAACGAACTAACAAAACCACCACCCGGATTAACAACACAAGATTTCTGATTCGGCATTCTATTTACAGTGAGTGAGTGATCATAACTTCGATTTCCTCGTTATATCTCCTCGTCTTCGCTATCGCTGATCTGTTGACGCCGACGCTTACTTGCCTGTCGAGATGTCTCTCCTACCACTTCCGCTTCCGCTTCTGTATTCTCCTTCTCCTTCGCCTTCTCGCCCACTTGCTTGTCACCCTTCTTCTTCATCCTTCTTTGCGCGTCAAGGAACGAGCCAGACCATTTGTTCTGGTCCCAGTCATCCAGCTGCTTGCGCTCCTCTTCCTCGAGCGACATGCAGTGCTTGGAGATGAGATCTTTCACAGCTTCGCCGCCCATGATCGTACCCTTGCATCTTCTTGCGTAGATCGCCTTGTTCTTCTCCATGTACAGCGTCAAGGCAAACTGGATAGCTTCAGTGAGAGTCGTAGTTTCGACCAGGTTTTGGATGATTTGGGCTCGCTCAGCATCATCGAGGGTAGACATATGCTCGCCGTAGGCCTCATTTAGATCTGATGGATTTGCCGGAGTACCAGCGCTTGAGCGACGGCGTTGTTGAGATACCAGTAGTGTCTTAATGCTATCGATGAGTAAGGTTAGTTGAGAGAGATACATCAAGGAATCTAGCTGGAATCGAGGACCTTGATTCCAGTCAAGGCAGCTGGAGATCGTCTACCTACCTTGCAGTGTCGAGTCGGATTTCTTGGATCATGGCGAGGAGAATATCGGTCCTAGCTTCTATGATGCGATGGGACAAGCTTTCTGTGCCTGGAGGAGCGGTTGGCCAGAGATCCGTCTTGGAGATGTCCTTATCTGGCGGTGGTAGCTTCATTGCGGCTGCTACAAGGTCAATAAGGTGGCTTTGGAGCTCACCGATGCGGAAGAACACTGTCTTCAAGAGGGCTCTGTGGATGGATTAAGAGAAGTAAGGTGGCTTGTTGATAGTGAAGATTCCAGCTGTCAGGTGAATTGAGCTTGGTAGGTTGGATCTGGCGATGGCCTGTTGAGGTCTGAGAAACGCGCGCTTGGAATATCACTATACGCGTCCGCCTTCCCCTGCGCTAGTACTGCCTTGTTTGTTCTCCATACGCGGACCGCCCAAACGACAAAAGGTCGAAGGCCAAAGGTAGTACTTGCTTCTTCACTAAATTTTAAATCTATGTAGGTAGCTTTAACCTCAACCTCACGTCAAGCTCCGTTCAACCTCAAGCTCCCTTTAATCATAACCT
>NW_022474205.1:5438304-5524019 GCF_003357145.1 Venustampulla echinocandica | reverse complement strand
AAATCAAAGATTCCTTGATCCCGCAAATCAAAGATTCCTTGATCCCGTAAATCAAAGATTCCTTGATCCCGCAAATCAAAGTTTCCTTGATCCCGCAAATCAAAGTTGTCCTTGATCCTGCAAATCAAAGTCTAGAGTCTCTAGTAAGACAGTTGAGGACCTTGATCCGACAAAAGGAAGCGTGAAACTTGCTGGAGGCTAACTAGATAAGTTTTCGTCGCCAATCAAGCAGAAAGGTTTGCCTGAAGAAGTTGCCCAGTTGCCCAGTTGGTTGCATGGTTGCTCTGTGATGTTGCTCATATATCACCGACACAGCAAATAAGATGCATGAAGAACTGCGCCTGCAGATACTCAAGCGTAACCTGGGTGGCGAAAAGAATTCTGTCAGTCGGGGCAGCCGGAGTAGTTTATCCGATCAGCTTGATGGTGTCCCGCGATAACCCCGGCCTAGCTGTCAAATCTGTTCATATTCTTAAATAAGGATTTTCAGTCACAAAACAGATTAAGCAGGGCGCTTGGTCTAGGGGTATGATTTTCGTTTCGCACATTCCAAAAGAATGAGTCTATGAAAGGTCGTGGGTTGTAAGTAATCACCATTCATGATATCAAATGAACATCAACTAACAGCAACAACAGCAATTCCCACAGCGTCCAAAATTTCTTTTTTCTTTTTTCGCAGTGCTTTTATGTTAATAAATTATAATATTCTTTTTTGGTCGCGACGGTGTGTCCCCTTAGACCCACATACGGATTACCGAGGCTTGCCATCTCGCCCGGAACTCCGTCTCTTTTCGCCCAACTCCTTCTCACCACCAGACAGGGCCACGCGTTATTAAAATGGAGCCCGTGCGCCCCTACTACGTTTTCTTCCTCTCCACAGTGCCTATTCGGACTATATACGTACAGGTAAGTGGTGATTAAAGTGTGCAGGCTTGCCGGCTATACACGTCGCATTTCGACTATTTCGACTATATGACCAAGGCAAGCTATTCTCTTGCAGGCTACACAGGCAGAGGCCGATTAGGCATACAGGAATTGATATGATTTAGGTGCGCAGGCTAGCTGGCCGGCCGGCCATACGCGTCGCATTTCGACCATTTCTACTATATGACCAAGGCAAGCACTTCCCATGCAAATTACAGATACTGATCCAGCGTACAGGCAGGTAGTGATTCCAGTATATAGGCACGCACGCTCGCTCGCAGGTTGGCTATATGGGTCGGATTTTTGGTAAATAGTAGAGGCAAGTAGCCCCCTTACGAATTACAGTAGCAGAGGCCGACCTAGTATACAGTGACTGACACTAAGTATTAGCCGAAACACGTAAAAGCGCGTCAAACCGCGACTTTCTTTTTTCCTCCTTCATCCTTTTTTTACTAATTATGGAACAACCACGCTCTCCCCTAGGCCCTATTGATGGGAATAGGAAGCGTAAAGGTCCTGAATTAACTCCTTATGAAAGAGGGCGTATTATTGGCGCACGTATCGCTGGTTTATCCGCCCGCCAGATTGAGCTCGAAATGAAGGTCTCTCGTTCCGCTGTGAGGGGTACAATTGCCCTTGAAATATTAAGATCAAACGGAGTGTCTTTACCTCGCCCTGGCAGGCCAATTCTCTATACTGAACGGGACCGTCGATCCATGCTCCGAAATCTCCGATCTTATCCGAAATTGACGTTCCAACAACGTCGCGAAGACACCGGCCTCAAAATGAGCAATACTTACATCAAGAACCTTGCACGAGCGAATAGCCTATTCCACTGGCGCGCAAAGAAAAGACCAGAGCTTACTAGTAAAGTAGCTGCTATTCGACTATTCTAGTGCAAAGTTAGGAAGTACTGGGACGTGGAATAGTGGAGGAAATATATGTGGAGTGATGAGTGTTCTGCAGAGTGTAGACGGGGTAAAGTAGTAGAATAAGTATTCGGCTTCCCTGACGACAAGTGGAAGCCAGAGATAGTTACAACATATAAGAAGGGAAAGCAGCTGAGAGTAATAGTGTAGGCAGCTTTCTAGGGATATACGCAAAGGACAGAGTTATATATAATAGACAGAGACTTCGAGTCGAAGAAGAATAGCTACTCTGCTACTTCTTACATCGACGTTCTCGAGTCTATTCTCCTTGCCTATTACAAAGACGATCTTATCTTCATACAAGACAACGCCCCAATCCATACTGCAAAGAAAGTCAAGGAATAGTTCGAGGAACACGGAATAGAGACTTGTGATTGGCCTCCTTACTCCCCTGATCTCAACTCAATTGAGAACGCCTAGTAGGCTTTGAAAAAGAAAGTATTAGAGCTATTCCTACACCTAGCTACAGTTACAGGGGAGACAGAGCAGGATCGAAAGGACTTAGAAGAAGCTCTAAAAGTAGCCTGGGCTACGTTGCCCGACGAGCTTTTTGAGTCTCTAATAGAGAGTATGCCGAGGCGGATTATAGCTTGTATCGAAGCAGATAGGTAGTATACAAAGTATTAGGAGTTTGAAAGTACTATTTAAGTTGGCAGAATTATTATCATTTAGCTTAAAATAGATTTCATCTACTTTGTATTCGAATCGCTCTATTTTTGATGAAGTTATTTAATAATTCAATGGCTGTGGTTCTATACAAGAAATGGTGGTTTTCGCTTAAGGCCAATACTTAATGTCTAGTACTGTATATGAATACAGGTAATTCGAGTGCGCAGGCTGGCTGCCTGGCTTTACGCGCCGCATTTCGACGTTTGTTAGCACAAACCCAACAAATAGGAGCACCCTGAGTGAAATCTGACACCCATAACCTTTTGCGGGTGATAGTTCTTTGGCGCAATCTGTTTAGGGAGGAGGCAAGGCCCTTGGCGTATATTCTAGCCCGAAACTGAAGGCGAGAACCATGAAGCAGAGGAGGTCTTTAGACAAAGAAACGTCGACAGAGATAGGTGGAATACCCTAGTCTTGAAGGCCGAAAGGAGGGCCAAGGATAGAGAGCTTAGTGCTAGTGGAAAAAAGAGAAAGGAAAGCCGCCGTCACTTAAGGTATACTTGCGGAGGATCAGAATAAACCGGGGCGATCGGAGTAAGGGTAGAGTAGATTAGTATCGAGTCTGTAAAGACTATTTTGCGCCCAAGTCTTTCCATATTTGTTAGAATATGGGAGTTATGGGAGTTCCCCTGGCCGGCTGGTCAAGCCACTTAGGCACCCCACTTGGCACTTCTCCACCACAAAGGAGAAATGAGATATGTGTACCCGCGATGAGCCGAATACACGGATATCATCGCATCCCATACTAATTAGTATGGCACATGATGATGGAGGCCCTGGGAAGCCATTCGGATACCATCGGTATTATTTCCTTGAGTCACCTGATTGATCACCTGACCTCATACATTCATTTGCCTATATATGTGAGGCTTTCACCCCATAGTATTAGGCTCCTTAATCAATTCAATTATCCCATTCCAAGACCCATTCTGACCAATCAATTACCTGTATTAAGTGTACCAATTTGGGTCCCATTAATCAACCATATTATAAGGAGCTAGAAATGAGTAGGACAGCGCCCCTCCTTGCTATATATAATACTTCTCCCTACAAATCTAAGTATAAAAAGTATCCCCTCAACCTTTACCACATCTGCCAGCTGTTTTGACCTCCTCCATCGCCGGATTTTAATCCAATTAAGCAAACATCGGCCTATATCCGAAATCAGATCTGGAAGGGGAGGCCTTGCCTAATAGTTAAGGAAGAAATAATAAAAGCTTGGGAGGAAGGGTGGATAAAGGTGCCCCAAAGAGTTATAGACCAACATATCTATAGGGCAATACAAGCAGGTGGAATAGGTAAACATAGGTCACAGCTTCTATAGTCGAGTCTTTATATAGTTATATTGTTGATATTTGAGACCAAATTGGTACAGGTAATATAGGCCAGTTAATTGGTCAGAATGAGTCATGGAATGAAGTGATTGTATTAATTAAGGAGTCTAATACTATAAGGTGAAAGCCTCATATATATACCTAGGTAGGTAGGTAGGAATATGAAGATATAGGTCAGGTGACTAAACAAAATAAGTCAGATGATATTCGTATATCAACCTAGAGTCTCTATTATTACGAGGTATACTAATTAGTATAAGGAACGATACTAGCTGAATATTCAGCTTATCAGGGATATATATATATATAATTTCTCTATTGTAGTACACTCTCCACCTCCACCTCTCCAAGTGAAACCTTTCATAGACTCATTCTTTTGGAATGTGCGAAACGAAAATCATACCCCTAGACCAAGCGCCCGTGTTGCTTAATCAGATTATATGTGAAAATTACTTATTTGAATATATGAACATGTCCCGACATTGGGGTGGGCTTATCGGGAGATGGGCCACCCACTAACCAATAGGATAAAATATCCCGGCCCTCCCAAGCTCTTTCACCACCACACATAGGAAATACCGATTCTGTTACTAGGGTCTTAGCTTCGGACTCTGAGTATACTAGGTTTTATATCATTTATTAACCCTAAGTTCCTTAACCTCCTTTGACAATATAGTATTCCTATTCTTCAATACTGAGTGGAACATTTAATATATGTACGTATAAAATTCTCTTAACGATAGAGTATTCCTGCTGAGTTTCGGCGATGCCCAAATCAGGGTGTTGACGTATACGCCACATACGGCAAATATGGATCACTTCTACCTGTATATAACAAGAACTTCTCCTCCACCTCTATTACTAGAATCCATCAACTCTTTCTACTTAATTTCATTGCATCCGAAAACACTAACGATTCCTATTCTCAATCTTCCATACCGAGTAAAACATTTAATATACGCACATACAAAACCTCTCTCAGTAATATGGCATTTCTATTCTTAATCTTCCATATCAAGTGGAACATTTAATATACGTATGTACAAAACCTCTCTTAACTATAAAGTATTTCTATTCTCAATCTTCCATACTGAGTGGAACACTCAATGTACGTACATACAAAATCTCAACCATAGAGTATTTCAGTTCTTAATCTTCCATACCGAGTGAAACATTTAATATACGTACATACAATATCACAAGAAAGGTCATTTGTAAAGCCTCTCGCCATAGAAGCTGAAAATAATGACGTCAAAATATAAAAACATTCGTTTTGTATATTATAAAGGATATATCTATTGTGGTGGGCTAGCTGCACACTTCATGGTCCTCTATTTTTGCCTCTGAAGTGTATTAGTTAGTGCAGGTGGATAAATGGGGCCAGCTGAGCTTTAAACCCCCGGACTTTTACTCCCATTTTCATACAAGAAGCAGGTAGACAGCAAGCAAGGCTCAGGAGCCAGTTATTTTGCCTTGTTACAGTGTTAATACAGATACACACAACTAAACTGAATTGCCCTATATGATTTAATTATTGGATCTTGTGACTATTAGTCCTCCGAATTTCCACCGCCTACGTGCGCCCTGAATATTCACTCCCAAGAACACTAAGCCATGGTTTAGGCTTCTTTTCGGCCACATGACGATCTGACGATACGGCGACCATATGGCCGCCTCTGAATTGCCCACATATGGCCCCTCACCCAGTGGGATCCTGACCAGCGACCTTGTTGGTTGTTTCATACACATTTTCTTGTAGTATTTATGAGAGCACTTCCTGCTCCTCGACACTGTATAAGTTGTAGATTATAATTAAACTTAATTTATTAACCCCCAGAAACTATAATTTTGCATAGTATTTGACTAACATTATAACGAGCGGTTTCTAATGCATTTAGCTAATTGCTTTTAAATTTACTTTTTCGTCTGCCAAGTTTCTATACTTGAATCTTATTGTCCTCGCTTCCCGCCGGGTGGCTTGATCCACAGCGCTTACAAGATTCAAATTTCGATTTCCATCTTATTTTCATGCTTCTAAATTAGTAAAAGGTATCTGGTGGCAGAGGCGTTCTTTTTGCTTTTCTTGTTAACGCTTGGCTCATTCCCAGGTTTCGCGAGTGCTGGTAGCCGCCTCCACGCTTGGCTGAGGTTAACCATGACTACTTAGGCAGGGCCCCCATTTCCTTATTAAGGGGTATTAGAAATCGTAATTGATCTTAAGGATTAAGGGTTTGAGTGGAAACTTGGCTTTGCCAGAGTAGAGTTTGATCGGGCATTCCTGCGCTATCTGCGGAAGGGATCAGTTAATAACATTAATCTCGATGCAATCATCCAATCTCTAGATAGGATACGTATCCCATAGCCTTCCGGCAACCAAGGGCAAAAGTAATTCAGTTTGCCCCTAAAGGGCTAGGGAAATGCATAGAAATTACAAAATTTATATGACATGTGAGCCAATCATGAAAACATATCCAATGGTATATTGCTACCTGTATTGCCCTCGACCGATATTCACCGGAACTTAGGAGCCCCACGGCCAAAGAATGTACCTAGGTTCGGGAAAGCGGCAGCATCATAACGTGCTATAGTATTTCCAAGAAAATATTAAGTAACTAGACTTAAGGGTAGAGCTGCTGTTAAGGAAAGCCCATTAACCAACCCCATTACGACAGTATGTATCTCACCTCCCCACCGGACTGTAACCGGTTGCTTTATGGTCATCTATCAACGAAAGCGGAAACGGAACTACACACCAGCCGCATGATTAAATGATAAATACAACAGACAAACTCTTACGTCGTCACAGTGCTTTCAAGCTAACCAACGTGGGGGATAGTCCGCTAAAATAATTATCAAAACGTGGCGACAGCGGGTTTCTCCCCAGGCACTCTAGCATGCACGAGAGCTTCCAGGAGCGGCGGCACAGAGATATAGGCGTCGTAATGCTGACGGAGTGGTGCTCGCTCGATCGAGGCTCTCGATGCAACCGCTGCCTGAACTTGGACAAGGTAATGTCTCCACTGAAAATCAAACCGGCCAAATAAGCAAGTAAAGCCATACAATCCATGTAGCAAACTCGAACGATGGGCATCGGGAGCTTCCCCTGATGGACCGTCTCCATTCCCCATATCCTCTCCCCCCACCCAGGCTGATTCTTAGACACAAGGCGTCCTCCAAAATAGTGAAACGTATGTACGAAGCATCGGCATGCAAACAGCCGTCAAGGGATGCTGCATGAAGGAAGGACAACCATTCATACACTTCTCGGTTGCCTTTCGAGCAATAATGAGGGACTTGGAAAGTATATACTCTCGGGTGTCGGTACCAAGTATAATCTGAGCATGTTTCAATTGGCCGGCGTCACTTTCCTGGCACCCTCGCAGTCCCCGGCGAAACCATAGCCGTATGATCCAATAATACTTGGTATATCGACCAGAATACAGGATGAATCGTGCAGAGTGTTGTACATGAGGCCTTCGTGGGAATCTTGGACGGGCTCGTGGTGTTGAGTAGGGGGCACTTGTCCCTACCCGAATATCATTTCCGTACGTAGGGCCTCTGCATTCAAAAGTAGTCAGAAAGAGAACGGGAAGCAAAGACTTTACTTCAACTTAAAACTCCTCGGTAACCACCGTTTGGTTTGCTTTGACTTCAAAAGGTCGTGGGGGCATTGGTACGGACAGCATGCCCCCCCGCACCCCCCTTTTTCTTCATGTGAGGTTCCGATAGTATTATACACAACTGGCACCTGGTAATCAAATAGAAGCAGAGTGGCAACCCCCCCAAGTGCCTTTTACCCGGACGAAGAGAATCGCTGATCTCTTCCGTGTTGCAGTTACCCCACATTCGTGCGTTTTTCTGCAACTGCCTTTGGTTCAAGGAGCAAGTCATCGGACCCGCCTGAACACGGCCAACACCCCGCGGATACAACGCACAAAACACGCAGTGCCAGAAACGAAAACCGCACAATCACCGCAGGCGCTTGATTGGCGGCTTGGACGTAAATGTGCAACTAACAACGAGTTGTCCCGAGATATCTCGCCTATCATGGTTGGCCAGTGCAGAGCATGGAAGTTATCAGCAGCATAAAAGGCTTTGCTTGTCCCACCTGCTCGAGTCTTGATTCCGATTGTTAGCCAAGCCACGATACCACAAGCAAGCACAATCATATCACATACCAACACTCTTTCGAGACTACTTCAGTATTATCCAATACCAACCAAACAATACCATCATCATGAAGGGAGACTGCGGATGTTCAGGTGCCTCCAGCTGTAAGCTCTCCATCCCCGCACAGGCTCCGCCCCCACTTTGACCCCTCCGCGCTTTGTTTCATTTCTCGTTGAAATTATCGACAACATGAAGAGGAGAAGAGAAGGACGGGCAGTTGATTGAACAAACATGCTAACATAGAGAACAACCATAGGCAACTGCGGCGCTGACTGCTCTTGCTCCGGCTGCGGAAAATAAATTACCCTTCCTTCCACGTCACAACCTTCGCTGCGATTCTTCGATTCGTTTCACCTCGAACGGTCTAATATCCATTGACGTCTTTTTCCTCGACGCGGATATGATTTGATCGCCCTTTTGAGTTTGGCACGCTGGGTTTGGCACGGGTTGGGTTGAGTTCGGATGCGTTTCTGGCGGTTGTTGGTTGGGGAGGCATGATTGATGATACCTTGGGTGGAGATGTCGCGTTGATTTTATCTGGCTACGCCCGTCGCTCATTTGGCAAAAATACAAGCTGTAACAGCATAAATGGCCAAACGTGTTGTGTTGATCCAGTGACGCAATTATGATGCAATTGTGGATAGAGTAATGTGAGTTGTAGATGTGCTACTGTTTTGGTTACATATGGTTTAGGCCCGTCTTGTTTCTTTTATTTCTTCTATCCTCCCACCGGATCAAAGCCCTTTCCATATCAGGACCACTGTGGCAAAAGTTTATATACATGTGGTGGTTTTTCCTACCTATGACCTGGTATCACTTGTATTCTGTTTCCTTCTGGCCAGTCATTGTATTCAATTCCTATATGCCCAAATAAGGAGGCCAGCGCGCTTGCTGCGGGTTCATCTCTATTGGAACCATTCACTACCATATCACAAATCATTCTTATGTACCTTCGTATGCATCAAAGTCTACTCGCTATACCACAAGTCCACTGCCGCATCTCTTGGCAGCGGCATACTCCTTCTGAAATCTTGCCCTCTGACTTCGCTGGTTCAGCTTGGCAAGTGTCAAATCCCGTTTTGCAAGGTTGGCTGCTTACATGGTAGTGGGCTATATACGTGTGCTCATGACCTGGGCCTTGCGTTGAAGTTGGCACCCTCACCCCACTTATGCCTATCATCAGGTGTGGAAGGCACCAAAGAAGTCTTAGGGAAGGCCAAGCCTCCAGTGAGAAAAAGCAATAGGTATATAAGTTATCCAATCGTACTCTTCCTTAACTGCTGAGTGACGCGTAATTCTCTGAATCCAATCGCGCATACCGTTTTGTTTTCTAGTTTCTCTATTTGGCAAGATTTCTGAGGCCTAGTGTAAAGATCAGCAACGCCTCCATGCTTCACACATCTATGTAGCTGTTCTCAACCATGCCTTTGTTCCGAGTTATAGTTAACTCTTTGGCACTTACATAGCCTTTGATAGATTTCCGTAAGGCTTCGGGGGTTTCGATATCGTGGGGGTTTTAAGAACGCCGCATTAATAATATGTCTTCCGGCGGCGCTGTAGTGTAATGTTGGGTTCAAGAGGAGTATCTCACTTCCACACCCCCACCAACCTCACTGTTGGTAAGGGAATGAGCTGCATGTTGGTGGGTAATACAAGAGCGGGGCTTGAACATCACATGTTGATCCTTTTTGGGGGTCTCGAAACATGAGCTGGAGCACTATAAGTAAACGGCTCTCTGTCGCGCTCCTCTCATCTTTCGAAACACAAAACTGAAACTTGACTTAAATACAACCTCCAAATCTCGCAAATCATACCATCGTCGAGCCTCGACATCAAGCATTACTTCAACGAAACTCCACTACCTACCAACTACCGCAAACATGGGTGACTGTTCTTGTGCCAAGTGCGGCTGCGCCAGCTGTGACGGATGCTCCTGCTGCACTGTAAGTACTCTAATCTTTGCCTTCATTTCTATATTTACTCCGAATATTCTCTGACTTGCGGTGTACTAGCACTAAATTCCTCCTTGTCAACAAACTTCGATGATCATTTCTCTCACCATACCGCGACTCGAACGCCTCCAGACTTCGGAAAGGAGAATACTTGCAAATGTGGGAAGAGGAGTTGGTTGTCATAGTCGTGTAGGAAAGGATAAAGTTGCATATCGAATGGATGCGTTTTGGGATTTACTTTCGTACTACTGAGGGGCTGATACGGTCGCTCTTTTAACTAGGTGGTTTGGTTGAAATGGAAGGAATTGGCTGTTAGGAAGAAGTTTGAATGGCATATACTGCAATGAACATTTTTAACGCCTAACCCCTGCTTCCGCCCACCCGAGTGAACATTTCGTCCGACTAATTCTCTTATTAAGATGTAGCTACTGAATGGCAGATATGAGCTTTTCTTTCTTGGAGTATGACTTATGATGAGCGCAGGTCTTTCTTGCGCAGAGAGAGAGGTGTCGAATGGGGGAGAAATGAGCGGCTTAACCTCAGACTTCCTCAACATTTTCAATTCTGCGAGTAAAAAGGGGTATTTTTTCTTTTCTCTATTTCTCATTCAGCACATGGTGAAACTACAGTACATCTAAATATATACAATAATCATTCTCACCTCCATCTAATTTTCAACTCAGGCGAGTAAATGGCAGCTCATAGGAAGTTAATCCCCACGCCAAACTGCAGGCCTTTCCTCGCCTCTTCCCCTCGCCTCATGACGAGTGGCAGACTGAAATTTAGCTCAAATCTCGCGACTGGGTGGGCGTACACGAGTCCAACACCTGCCGCAAGACTTGGAAGCCCGTCTCCAAGCTGGGCAACAGTGTCATATACGCTCTTCTGGGTGTTGTCGCCTCGGTCTTTGAGGGCAAGCAGTCTACCCGCATTTGCGAACAACTGAAATCGCAGCGGGGTATCCTTGCCGAGCCGCGGAAGGGGCATTAACAGGTTTGCAGATGCAGCGGCGAAGATGTCTCCTCCTACGGCATCGGCTCCGTCTCGTGGGCCTAAACCACCCATCTTAAACCCTCGCACGTCCGTTGGACCGCCCAGCTGAAATCGATCGTTTATCCTCGAGGGCTGGGGTGTGGAGCCAAAGCCAACAGATAATGGATATAGCATTCCCGCACGTAGCCCAGTTGTGAAGCTCACACCACTATCGCCCTTGATCCCCGGTACGGGAATAGGTATTGCTGCGGACGTTTCTAATTCAGATTTCCAGAAGGCAACATCTCCCCTCAATGGCCCCCACCCTGCAATCTCGGAAATCGTTTTGAGCAGGTATCCACGTTGTGGGATGAAAGGGTTGTCCCTTTGGTCCTGTATCCAAGTATGTGTTATGCTGCTTTTGACACTATCACCAGCATCACTTCGCACAGTAGGTGACGCAGTCCCCGCTAAGCCAGTTATCTGCCTCCACATACCCGTGTAGGCAATCTGGTGGCTCGATCCGCCTCCTGTAGCCCAGCTGAATTTAGCACCCGCTCCCTTCAAGGCCTCTTCGTGGCTGGCCCATGGTTTGTGTGTTGAGCTTGCAAGGACATCGATCGATAGTCTTTTGTCGGGGTCGCTGAGAATGGGTGTGTCGAATACAGCTTGGTATGCCGACCTTGTACGCGTTCCTGCTGAAGCATTCAAATTGATTGACTCCGCACCCCCGAAGATGTTGCGCCAGAGCAGGTTTCCGTAGGCAGAACCTTCAACATTGCCGAGGTCGGTTCCGGTTTTTAAAGATACCCGGCCACGCTCGCGAGCTTGGAGGTAGATATCGATATCTGTTGGGGTGGAGGAAGGGTCGGTCTGAGGTGGCTTGTCGACGGAAATAGATATCCCGTCATGGTAAATATCTAGAGATCAATCAGTACTCTCTCCATGTGAATTCTTTCCCAGAGTGTAGCACACCAAACCGCCGAAGCTTGTCTGCCGCCGAGCCAGCCTCTTGCAATGCCTCTGACAGCGTATATGGTGTATCTCGATTTGCACCAATGATAGGATTGAATATTCGGTCAAGAAAGGATCTTCTTGTATTCCGTACCCCGACGAGCCGGATCGAGGAGATAGTGACTGGCAGCGTCGAATTGCTTTGAATCTGCTCAATTGTTTAGCTCCATATTCCTTTACAATGCATACATATCTGCTCACCAAATCCCTTAACCTCTGCTCCTGTTTTAAACGAAGGGCCTCATCTTTTTCCACTATAGCTTTCGCTTGCTCATCCAGCTTCTTCGGGTCGGTCTTGCGGAGGCTATCAAAGAGCTGCCGAGGACATAAAAAGTTAGCAATCGAGCTCCCCGCCGAGTGCTTCCATAATATAATTACGGGCTATCATGGGATTCTCCTTTGAAACTCACATCATCTCCGGGATCAACGGGTGACGCCATCTCCAGCTCGTCTTCGAATTCGAACGAACCTGCACGGGCTGGGTTGTAGTCTGGAATCAATCGGCTTTGGCTGGCGAAAATCTTGAAGCCTGAGGCAATATAAGGCGCCAATATTCACTATCCTGGTTCGGCATCCCTTCGTCATCCTACAAGGTAGAGAGTCTCCGAGACTGAAGAGCACACGACATCAATATCAAACGAATAACTCCCACTGTCATTTTCTTCTTACCCTTCGCCACACTCCCTCACCTGGTTGTTTGGGATTCGCAGCCGTCTTGTCTGGTGGATATATTTCGATCCTTGGACGTCCCTGTCAGTTAGATACTGTAACACTCAGGTCCGCAGATCGGCCAACCGCAGATCGCAATGGCCAGTCGCGCTGCGAACAAACGGGTATTTCCCTATCTCAGGCATATCACAGCGTATCTGCTGCATGGAGAACTGAACTGACAGATAATCAGTTAACCCGCGAATACCAGACAATATCCAAAAACCCCCCTCCATACATTGTTGCGCACCCATCTGAATCAAATATTCTAGAGTATGCCTCCGCTGTATCCGGCCCACTTGCTGAACCCCGATGCTAACTTCTCTCCCCAGATGGCATTATATCCTCACCGGTCCATCAGATACACCCTACCATAATGGCCAATACTGGGGAACTCTAATCTTTCCACCAAACTACCCCTTCGCACCCCCCGCCATCCGCATGCACACCCCCTCTGGACGTTTCCAACCCTCTACCCGACTATGTCTCTCCATCTCCGATTTCCATCCAAAATCCTTCAACCCAGCATGGGAAGTGAGCACCATCCTAATCGGCCTGCTCTCCTTCATGACGAGCGAGGAAATGACTACTGGCTCCGTGGGCGCAAGTGAAGTAGAGCGTAAGTGGGTTGCTGGAAGAAGTCGATGGTGGAATAGCACGGGAGGCGGGAGCTGGAATGGAGATGGAGCCAAAGTACAGAAGGGAAATGTTAAAGCTGGGGATGGCGGCGCAAAGTTCAGAGCCGAATGGGCGGAATTAGATAAAGAGAATTGGAAGTGGATGAAAGAGAATAACATCGACCCTATGACAGGCAATGCCATGGTTGATCCCAACGCTGCTGCGTCCGGAAACTGCGGGCCTGCCATTGGTGGTTTGAGGAGGCCGAGCGGCAGTCAAGCAGTTGTAGGAGCGGTGGTCGAAGGCGGGAGAGCAGTTGGCGAGGAAGGCAGGAGTTGGGTGGCAAGGCATAAGATGCTTGTTGCTGGAGCAGTGATATTCACTTATGTCCTAATTGCGCGGTTGCTGGGTGACGGCTCTGGAAGTAGCCTTTAAGTGAACCGGCTGAGCGGATGAGAAACTCCTGGAGTCGGGGAAGCCATAATGATGTGGACTGACAGACTTAGACTCTGCAAAGCGTGTATCACAAGTTTTTTATTTTCGAGATATGCATGGACTCACTGCAAGGCGTCTGGGTGCTATTTTCAAGAATAGAGCAAATGATATTCAGCTTCTGAACTTAGGGTTTATTTCCACTAGCTGTGTCATTTGGGTTGCTCTTCCATGCCCTTTAACGTTTCTGAGCCTCTAGCTAACTATACCAAAACTGTCCCTTCGCAACAGGGATTGGCATCCCTATAAGAAATAGCATGAATTGTTTTATAAGGGGTTGGAGCAGAGGACTTGATTCTATTCTGAAAGTAAGATTCGAGTCGGCATATACCTTGCACAACTTCCTCGTGTCGATCAAAGGCATCTCAAATAATCAGACGACTACAATCTGAGCTCAAGGTGATTTTAGATTTCACATCTCGCCTTTCTCTGATACATATCACTGTGTAGATATTATTTGCCTTTACTAACTCAACAAATTATAATTGTGTATGTAGAAGAAGCCAGTCTTTCGCACCGTCATCTATCCATCTGCATCTAAACGTCAAAGTGACCCATATGTTCATCCACACATCATATTATCCATCACCCAGTACCTAGGTATAGTACCCTATCTCTTCCACCACCCTGTAACAAATGAAAAAGCTCTCCCATGCAGGCTGACTGCCTGGTTCAGTTCAGTCTGTGTCTATGTAGTATGTAAATGCCAATCTCAGACTCCCGCCTCGTAATCATCATCATCTAAGCACCGAATAATGCAAACTTCATCGCCATCTTCATCATCATCATCAGTGTGATGTGAGAGCGGCATCATAGGGGGTATAAAGCTCCTGCTCATGCTTATGCAACGCAAAACGACATTAAACAAATTTCATCCCAATACCTGGTCATCATCATTATCCGTCTCTCTGCTTCAAATCAACAGCTCCTCCTTCGGCCAAAGATTGCCGACCATCGTCGTCGAAACCCCCCTTTACTTCCCTCGCACTGGCGTGGTTCCTCGCCATCCTTCTCGTCCTCAGGAAGCGTAAGTCGATACCGCCTCACACTCCCTAAGTCACTATCATTATCCTCGGTCCCCTCACAGAAGCGTGTCCGTCTCGAACTAGCAGGGAGTACACAATCCGGGACCAGCTTAATGATGAAGCCTTTGAGACCTTGTGATGCCGCGTCGATAGCAGCGTATTCTAGACGGCGTGTGGAATCCGATGTCCAGTAGTGAACAGTGGATGGGGGAGGTAGAGGAGTGCTGGAGGCTTCGGGTTCCGGTTCCGGTTGGGGGTCTGTTAGGGTTGGAAAGTGGTAGAATTGAGAGTGACTTGACTGGGGTAGGGTATGTCGGGCGTGGATGGTCGGCCTGCGTCCTGATGAAGTGGAATTTCGTGTTTGGGTGACGGCTAGGGGGGCGGAACGAGACGCTCTTTTAGTAGAAGGGCGAGTAGAAGACGAAGTGGAGGAGTTAGTCGTACGCCGTTTTGACTTTGATGGCGAGGGGCGGCGGGTTCTTGACGATGACGACGTTTGTCGGGAGACTGTGATGCCATCCTGAAAGCCTGAGTCCTGGCGGTCCATCTTGATTGCTTCGACTTCTGGTGAAGTGGCAGGAGGTGGGGATATGGATCGTTGGATAGTATTTGAAGCCGCTGTGGGCTGAGATATAGGTCGCATCTCCATGCTTGAAGGATGTGCATATGCTGAATGGAATGTCCCAGCATCCGAGTCTGTTGTTATGCTTGAGAATGACTTATTGTGAATGTGAAAATGGGTGGTGAGTGGTTGTAGGTGTCTTGGTCTCCTGGACGGCGAAACCATCGTGATAAATGACTGAGAGGTCAGGGCGAGATCGGAGGCGAAATTAGGTGGTTCAGAGTCAACAATTCCAGGTCCAGATTTGTGAGGTCCAATCACTCCTACCACTGAAATCTTACTTCCTCCTCATATTTTGAATATTCAAGAGTGATTTGTGGGTGGAGAGCGCAGTTTTCTAACGATCGACTGGCTGGATAGAAACAGTGGGGGAAGTGAAGGAATATAAAACAGTCACCCCTGTAGCTCCTTTTGACTTTGAATCACAAACACCGGATTCCAATTTCCGCGATTGATATCGATATGCTGCGCCAAGCCGGGTCCCTTCCCGTTGCCAACCACGGACTCTGGAATATAATACTGTATTTGTTGTTGTTGGGTTGCGGTTGTGGTTTAGAGAACATAAGACGGGGGCAATCCAGTGGCCAGGGACTGCAGTCGATAAAGGGGACCCCACCAATGCTGACAGGGGCGATGGTATAGAGTAGTAGTAGCGTACAAGCAGCGGCCACTATTGAATTAAGCTCCCTGAGGGGTTGAGCCTTGAGGAAGGCTAGGGAGGGCCCACGACGCTTATAAATGCCGATGAGCCAAGCTTATAAGATCGAGGGGATATTGTGGGATCAAACAGAGGCGGAAAAGATAGAGAGCGGGCGGCGCCTCTTAAACCCAGAAACCCAATAATTCCGCCAGAGCCGTTACCCTCTGAGCTGACCTGTGTTTGAGCCTTTGGGGAAGAGGACGAAGATGCCGAGGAAGTCCAGTTCACATTCACAGCACAGAACGTGGTGTGCTGGGGCGTGGAGCTTGGGTTACAGCGCTGCTCTAGGCCCTGTTGACCGCCTCCAACAGAGCGCCAGAGAGTGCACTGAACTACACTACCAGTCCTGGCGCCTTACGCCACTGCACAGAAGGCAAAAGTGTTTAATAATAATCAGATCAACAAATTGATTTGGTGAAGGTGAATGAAGCAAAACGGTGTTCAGAGCTTCAGACTGGCTATATTGACCCCGACATGATCAACAGGAGATCCCCTTCACATGTCATGTCACAAGGCTATACATACCGAGATATTGAAGCAGCTGCTACATGCCTCGCTCAGTCCGAAGGATGTGCCAGCGCCCTCATAACTGACACAGCCTCTCCCAATTCGAACGCATGTGGAAATGCGCCAAAACCCCCAGAGCCAACCTGCCCAATCCCCTCGTGACAGCGAACACAGAACACCCACCTGAAACCATGTCTGCAAAGGCCAATCGTTCACGCCCAGACGGGTTCATGGATAACTGCAATGCCACCACAGCGACGACGCCCTGAACTGCACGGGGAGACCCATAGAAAGAGAAGCCTGGCCCCAGTATTAGGAGCACGAGGCGTGTTGGCCATGCGGATGTCTGGTTGGACGGGGTGCGCGAGCCCGCGTCGTGTGGTTCCTGGCGGTGAGAACTTAGAAATGATCGCTAATCGTCTGGATGTCTGCGCCCGAAGCTACGGAGTACGCATGCCTCCATTTTGGGGACTGACTTTGTCGCAGTGTGAGTAGGATTGGTCGCCAGCCTTCTCCGTAAAGTCCAAAATTAAGGGAACTGAAAGAAAGTATCTTTTTATGCGTGCGGATGGCGCTTACGGCGTATGTAAGGACACTGAGGCCCTATCCCAGTGCTATTTCTTCTTCGGTTTTGGAGGTTCCATTCTCCATTCTTTCAGAAGAGGATTCCCTCCTTTGTTTCGCCCTAAAACCACGCACAAAGCCGCACAAATAAGAAATATGGGGAATATGCAATGCCAATCCGACATGGAAATGTCTCGATGGTCGAGGCATCGTGGATCAGCCGACCGCCACCACCAGGACTCACCGCATGTAAGTATGAAGCTCTTAGCGCCGGATATTATGTTAATTTTGATGAAGATACTCTAATATCCGTGTAGTAGCACTGTACGAAGTAGCATCGAAATCTTAACCCCTTGGAATTGCGCTAGCTTGCTGCCCATTTCAAAGGTTAGATTGCGAGCAATAATAATATTGTCAAAATGTCGGTCTGAGATGCCAGTCTCTCAACAATATGATTAAATCGACGTTTGATGTCTGTGCCCAAAACCTCATATCCCAAAACCTTGGCCGCTCTTCATATCATTCCAGCTCATCGTCTCTAAGGAACACTCCTCCTCATCCTCTAAATCAAAGTTAGAGTTAGCCTCTTTGTTCTCAAAACCAAAACTATAACCAACCACGATCAATTCTTGAATTTTCTAGACCCAAGGCGAAGTAGGCGCTTTTGAGTATGTCAACAACCTCATCTTGTACAACATGTTTCATTCTCCAAAAACGACATTTTTAGTGTTTGATTGGGTACTCCGTATAGCGCATTATTGGGGCGAATTTGGTGCAAAACTGTTTTCGCTAGTATTATAAGGCCCAACGGCCATTACTCAGATATAAATCCGATATCGCGCTCCTATACTCTTTTATATATAATCTAGATAGTCGGCGTACAGTACTTGCATTATTATTCGAATATCTAGCTAATCGCAAAGTGAGATTATTCCTAAAACTAGTCCCTTATACCTGCCTAGAGACCTAGCTCCGCTGACTTAGGAGTGCAAGTACCCAAAGCGGGATAACAGCCAGCCCGTCTTATCAGGCCTTCTCTCTAAGCCTTGATGCCCTGTAGCCTAGGCTTCCATATCTGACCGAAATTGAGATATTCAAGTAGTATAAATATCTCAATTTCAGTCACATATTCGTGGCCGTTCGGCCTTATAATATGGCGAAAAGAGTTTTACACCAAATTCGCCCAAGAATGCGCCATAACTCCGTACCGATACACTATGTTGATATAACCTCCTTTGGATGTATTAACGGCTTGATAGTATACGTCCCGGTGTCTAGCATTGGATTCCATCCTCTCTTAATCGACTTCACCTAGTCTTCGAAGAAAGTGTCTATTCTCAAAATTAATCGTAATAAAAGCACTGTTACGAAGGTCAGGAGCTCTACAACATAACACTATCAGATTCGAGTATCCGTAGTATATCGAGGGTGTTCAACGTTCAATAAAGCCGCGTTGGAATCCCATTCATTAACCAAGCTTTCAGGTTTGAAATTAGGCTTCCCGAGGTTGTTTTTTAAGTGAGTAACGATATGTTGCAGAGTTGGCAGACCACCCGGGTTAACGATGGGTAGAGGCTGCGAGTGTAGAGATATGGCAATCGTGACCATTCTTTCCTTCGGCGGTAGCATATGCTAAACATTCTAAATACGTAATTCGAGAGCCTCCACCTTTCGGCCAGGCTTTGGGAACTAAACGCTATTCGTGGGTTAAATACCTCACTCGTATCAACGGATAGGTCGAGATTATGTTCGTAATATTGAAGGTGTGGTGCTCGAGGGCAAAGTTTGTCTTTGGGCGGTCTCAACGGCTCTCACATTGACTTCTGTGTATTGCCCATCAGCTACCTCGCAAGGTGTTTCTTACCGCCCTTTAGAGCGGAATACAAACCGCCGAGCGGTGACCTTTGGCAAGAACTGGAGAAAAGCGGAACACGTATGACAAAACACCCTCAAAACAGAAATAGCCAAAGGTAAATGTGTCCGGGGTAGGGCGTCGAAAGACATCTCGCTAGGTACCTTAGTGGGGTGGTATGCAGTTCCACCAAACCTTAATCATGGTGGTCGGCCGAGACGAAAAAGATGGAAAGAACATTGTCTTGAGGGCACAAAATTAAATTATCATCCATTACTATTCGAAGGGTATCATTCAATCCTGTCAACCTGGGATTCCATCCCCGCTATCGTCCTTCCTTGCATCACCAAACCGTGGCAGCATTACGAACCCGAACCCGATCCCCGAATTTCCCAAACCAACCATCGACGCGCGGTAAGCACCGACAAAATGAAAGCCCCAGGGTATCAACAAAGGAGAGAAGGAGGAGCGCGGGACGATTTCGAGTTTACATCGATGCGATGGCTATATTCTTAGACTTGCGGCTGGACCTGGATCGCAGGATCGTGCTGTTTCGTACGACTCGATCCTAAGCCGAAGGCGTGCAACGCAGCGGCAACAGTGGTCGCAGTGAATAAGAGCCTGATTAATCCACCGCCGTTAGCAACTATTCCTTAAAATCCCAAATGGGCGCGCGTAAGGAAACTGGAGAATCCATACCATTCGAAAGCACCAAAGACCGTGGCCGCCTGACTGGCGCGACACACGCCTCCCCACCTCCCACATCTAATATCACCAAGAAGCACTGCAAGCGCAATGAAACCTGCAAACCAGAAGATCATCGTGACCGCCTCCGCTGCGAGAATGGCATACTTGTGAGCTGCCGCCTGGAAGCGCATCGGCGCAAGAACGAGGTAAACGAGGGCGAGGAGGGTCCAGAGACTGCAGAAGAGGAGGAAGTTGACCTGCGAAGGAGACTCCCACCATAAGATGCCGTTCCAAGAGTTGATGACTGTGGAGGTAGATTAATGTTAGTAAGAATGTCGCGTGGAAGGGAGATGGGCACGAGAGCGCGGGAGCTGAATTTCGACGTACCATAGGCCGTGAGGCCGAGGATTATGATGGATAGCACGCCCTGGGCGATGCGAAACGGCAACATCAAAACCTCGAAAATTGCCATGGTGAAGGTTGTGCTTGACTAGAGTTTTCTTTCTTTTTCTTAAGTCGGGTAAACGGGGGGCCAAGCCGACGATCTGTGGGAATGCGAAAGTTTTAGTGAAAGGGGATTTGCAAGCCTCTTGTAGGTAGGTGATTCCTTAGGAGGGGGGCGAGGTTGTGGAATGGATAGCGCGAGTTTCTTTGTTGGAGGGGATTCACAAATGTGGTTGCTTGCGGTGGTTATGGGAATGGGAACCTTTTAATAGGAAGAGGGGAAACAAAGAGGCACGCCATCCATTCAGGTTTATTAATAATATACATACCCTCGCATCATATATCGGGGCAGACTATCCGCTGTAGCTCACCCCATGGCACATTAATGTTGAAACCCCCCATCAGCGCCTCGCGGCACTCAGCGTGATGACGCAGCTGAGGGCATGGAATATGTGGCTTCGAGTTGCCATGCAAAGCCATGCAAAGCCAACCAATATGTTTCTGTATTTTACAACCGGTCGATCTTGCCTGGTCTTGTCGTCATTGTCTATTGGCTGGAATAATAGTGAAGTTCATAACCTGCAAGGAAGTCGACCTGTCGGCTGACAGTTGGTGACGAAAAGGAGAATAGATCGGAAGAGGGACGGACGACAGACGGATAACGGAACAGAAGCGAACAGAGCAGAAATCTTGGCCGTGGCTGTAGCTCTTGGCAGCTTGGAACTGGGCTCTGTGTTACGTTAAAGGATGCGAGGAATGGCTACAAAATACCTTCGTTGAAGTATTTAGCTTAGCTTAGGCACTTTGATAGTCTAGACTTTGCATAGAACAAGTAGACAAGGCAGACAAATACAGAGACCTTAAGGTAAGCAGTGAAGTTGGACTTGGCCTATACGTTTGCTCCTAATAACCTTGTTGATATACCTGTGGCTGTTGTGGCGCTGTGGCTAAGCGGCTATGGGATATCTGATGACATCATCTTGTGACCTCTCTCGCTTAACCCCTATTCCTGTTCCGCTATTATGCATCTGTTAATGTATTAGTCGTTCTGAGTTATCCTTAACAATAACGGTGGGTGTATTTTCCATAGCATTGAAAGTAGTGCTCGTTTAACATCGGGCGATGTAAAAGGTGAATTCTTTTTTTTTTTTTAGCGAACTTGGAATATTATTTGGTCTCATGTTATCGTGTTGCTTTATTAGAGCTTTTAGACGGCCTGTATAAGCTAAGTAATAGAGTCGAAGGTTGTCTACAATGCTGAACAAGTTGCTAAGAATAAAAGTGCTGCCAAAGGCCCATATGGGCAACCACATATCGATATGTAGATTGCGAGCAGTAAACTTTTATACGATCAACCACTAAATATGCTATTATATTGGAGTAATTAAATAAAAGAAGACCTGTTATAGTTTACTCATGAGATAAGTCAGTTAAGGAATAATAGTTAGATTAGCCTAATAGAAAAACATTATTTAAAGAGTAGTTTACTCGCGTGAATATTCTACTTTTCATATCTAGAATGTATATTTTAATCAAGTAATGAACAAAATAAAAAATGTAGGATCTACAGTACATATATACACAGCTTATCTTATATATCTCGATATGACTTCCCAGCGCCGAGCCCAAATACAGTCAAAATGATAAAGAAAAGCCAATGGTTGGCACCTGTGTGGAGATATACTCGACCAATCCATGACATAAGGAAACGACAAAGTGAATGATTCCAACAATCTCAAAATAAATCATTTCCTAGAGACCGTTATACTTTTTCATTGGCGCTGAGTTGAACGCAATAAAGCAAGCTGTAGACCCCAAGTGGGGTTATCAAAAATGTCCTCGATGGAACAATTAACCCCTTCCCTTTTCAACTCATTCGAGAGGAGACAGGCGGAAATCAAGTCTCCGCCCATATCGAAGAATGACATGTTATTATTCAGTACTTGATTCCAAAGTCGCTCTAACATCGAGGTTGCTGGAGCTGGTGGTTGCTGTTCGCCAGAATCAGCGATGGTCTCCAGCTTTGGCGCCGAGGGCTTGACAGGTATACGAGGTGTTAGGTTATGGATTTGGCCAGGCGCCAAAAGCGGCACGTCTGGCGTTTCATAGAATTCCAAAATGGTTTCGCAGAGCTGATGGAGCAATTCTTCCGCCAAGTCGGACGGAACGGCTTCTTCTGCACAGTAAAGACTGATTTCCATGGAGTCGGGCCCTGGAACTGACACGATAGAGATGTCTGCAAGATCTGATTCACCACCGATGGCATCCATCTGCATTGCAGACTCTCCCATGCTCAGGTTTTCATCGTCTTCAACATTCTGGTGCGTGATGATGGAATTGAAGAAAGTCCATTTAGGCCAATTCGTGCAGGATTTAACAATTTCCCGGAATCCAAGGGTTTCAAACGGTATTCCTGCTATAGACTGGTCGTGAACAGCTTGCAAAATATCCGTCACCTTCCAATCTGCGCCAATCTTGACTCTGACTGGGATGCAGTTAACACAGGCTCCAACAACAGGTTCCGCATCGGCATCATTTCGTCCAGCAATGAGACTGCCAAATACTACATCTTCTGTAGATGACATCCTGGCGAGTACATATGACCACGCTGCTTTGATAACAGTAGCAAATGAAAATTGCAGATGGCCAGGTGGTGGTAGACGAATGTTTTGTGATAAGCTTATGCTAGTCCCGGATTGCCCAAGGGTAGGACGTGTGCGTTCAACAAAAGATGTCATTGAAGAGCCATCAAGAAGCGCCCGCCAATAATTGCGAGAGGCTGCGCCGTCAGCCAATGCCAACGTCCGCATGTAATTAGAGAAGCTAGATCCGTTGTGAACTTCCACATCATGGCCATTATAAGCGTCTTGGAGCGAGTCCCATATCTTAGATATGCTCATGCCATCATATTGAGCGTGGGAAATGCGCATGATGAGTCGGAAACGTCTTTGTGGAACTTGGTGAATGATGGCAAATTGAACTAGTGGTTCCCCAAGACGAGGCATCCGGTACATATCGCACTTTTGCATCTGCTCTGTGAAGGCGGGAAGGTCTTGGCTGGTTTCGTATAGAGGTATCTCCATGATTAGATTCTTCAACACAACTTGCAAGAACCTGTCGCCATGGACAACAAAAACTGTCCGCAAGATATCGTACTTGGCAACTGTTTTCGCGCAACTTTCCCTTATGCGTTGGACATCCGGTATTCCATCTCCCTGCCATGAGTAATACATGAGCATACTCCGTGATTTCGTTTCTGTCAATGCGATCGAGAGGGCCTGGAAATCTGTGACTGGCAGGATATCCTCAATATTTTCCTTGGACAGCGGGCAGGCATTGGACACATGATATTTCATGAGGCGGTTCGTGTCCACATCACCGAGAAGCGAAAATGGCTTGTAGGGTACCTTTTCTACCTCGACAACGTTTCTTTGACTGATAACTGCGTGGGCGGCCATGTCTGAAAGCTTGGGATGCCGGAGTATATCGGCCACGCCCAGCTGTATGCCTCTCACCCGGGCCTCCCGAGAGAGCTTTATTGCTTGGATGGAATCTCCACCGAGACTGAGGAAAGTGTCATCAACACCAAATGCGTCTGGAGCGAGAACAAGTAATTCGGACCACATGGAATGCAGAGCTTTTTCTTCTAGAGACCTTGGTTCCTGTTTTGCAACTGCAGAGAGAGCAAGACGGCTCATTTCTTCCGTCGAGATGTTGTGGACTAGTTCTTGTAATTGCTTACGGTCCAATTTCCCTGAAGCATTGACAGGGAATCTCCCAACAGGAACAAAAAGAGTCGGTATCATATGGGTTGGAAGGACACCAACTAGAGCTGCTCGGATACCATTCAGCGTATATTCGATTTCGGCGCTTGATGGAAGCAGCAAGTCATATGTCTCGCTGTTTAGTTCTCCTAGGCAGCTTGACCAATCAAAGAATGCGACAAGAGCGTTTCGTCGTTGGGAGCTGATCGATGACACTCCCTCCACAACAATGCCCACAGTCTTTGGGGCTACGGCGATAATTTGCTGTTCAACCTCTCCCAACTCAATTCTTTGGCCATAAAGCTTTACTTGGCGATCCTTGCGTCCAACATAGGTATATGTTCCATCAATATTCAACCGAACTAGATCGCCCGTCTTATACATGCGTCGATCAACCTGCGCAACTCCTAAAGACTCCGCCTTGGTCCATTTTGGATTCTTGACAAACGCCGCTTGTGTCTTCGATTCATCGTGGAGATAACCTCGTGCAAGGAGTGGCCCTTCGATCAATAGTTCACCAACACAGCCAATAGGAACCAAGAAATCCACATCATTTGGGTCTACAACCCAAAACCAACTTGCCAATGGCGTTCCGATATTTGAAGAATTACCACCCCGTTGTTCTTCGTCACTGGAAGCTGCGTTAATGGATGCTTCTGCGGGTCCATAGCCGTTGATAACCCTAGCGTGAGGCTGCCATAACTTAGCAACCGACTCGGGCAAGGCTTCTCCTCCTAATGATATTGTTTTCATGCTTGGCACTAAAGTAGGGTTGATAAGCCCCGCCACCGTGGGGGTTAGGTCCGCCCAGTTAGCCTGAGTTGTATTGATTGCGTGCGTTAGATCATCAAGCCGATCAGACTCCGAAATTACACAGACACATGCACCACGTTGTAACGTCGTAAATATGTCCTGAATACTAACGTCGAATGTGTACGCTGCGAATTGGAGAACACGAGTCGTCCCAGAACAGATTCCCATCTTCGTGCCGTGTGCTTTGGAGCTCGTTGCAATAGCAGAATGCTCAAGCACAACGCCCTTTGGCACACCAGTGCTACCGGAAGTATATACTACAAAGGCAGCATTTGATGCCCTGACAGATGGACAGGCAATGCCACGTATATTAGGCAACCGATGGACAAAATTGGCGTCGATAGTGACTATATTTGTTGTGGTAGAAATGGAGTTGAAAATGTGGGTATGTTGCGGTGCTGTCAAGATGACCAGTGCCTCAGTATCGGCAATGATTCTCTGCAGGCGTTTGAATGGCTGGGATGGCCCTAGAGAAACACATGCTCCGCCTGCTTTCAGAACGGCCAACATGGATATCACGGCCCAGGTCGACTTATCAAAACACAATGGTACCATTACTTCAGGACCAACACCTATGGAAACTAGATGATGCGCAAGGGCATCTGACAGTTTCTCCAATTCCCTGTAAGTCAAATCCAGATCAAATGAAGAGACCGCAGGGAAGTCCGGAGTGAGAGCTGACTGTTGGCTGATGAGAGAGTGCACACATGTTTCTATTGTATCGGGAAAGCGTCCGTTCCAGGAGGCAAGGGCGTGGGCACTTTCTCGGCTTATGAGTGTCGATTTATCAAGTGCTTGGTCACCGCTGTCAATTATTACTGAAATCGCAGCTTGAAAAGTTGAGAGTACTTGGTCAGCCTGAGCTTGGGATAAAGTAGTATTCCAGTAATCGAGGGATATATCGACCGTCTTCGGACCTAGCGTGATATCAATCGCCAGTTCATACTATGGCGCGGTTAGCAAAATATAAAAGGGATTTTCCTCGAACATGACACTCACCTCTGTCGGATCTTCAGCATCCAAATCTAAGAACGTGATATCATCATGAGCGCCCTGCGAATCTTCGTCTTGTCTCTGGAGAGAGATGACCGTGTTAAAAAACGCATGTCCCGCTGAAGAAATAGCGTGCTGGATGCTTGCTAATGGACAGTGCTGGAAAGCCAGGCTCTGTAATGATCGATTTTGTACGCCGCTTGCAAATTCCCTACCGCTTGATTCGCGAGAAATATCCACACGACAAACCATCATGTTGACGAAGGCTCCTACGGAATCTTCGATTTCTGGAATCGGCACGTCCCTACCTGAGGCAAGGTATCCAAAACATACCGAGTCAGAACCCGTATATGCAGACAGTACGAGAGCCCATGAACTCTGAAGAAGGTTTGCTGGCGTTATGGATTGCTGCTCGCAGAATTTCTGGAGTGTCATCACCATGCTGGGTTCAAGTTCACACGTTGCTGTAGAGTTGAATTTGTCTGACACGGGGGGCGCGATCTGCGGGAAGTGACACTGCTCCATGCCACCCAGATACGTCTTCCAATAATCGAGTTTATCGGCTAAAGGGATCATGCCGATGTGTTTTACAAACTCTCTATACGTAGGAGACGACGACATAGGATCTAGAGCGCCGGAATATGCCTGGGCTAAATCTCTTAGGAGAATTGTTGTCGATGCCCCATCTGTGATTGTGTGGCTGATTTCAAGACAGCAAACCGTATGACCGTCTGAGGTTTCGCATAGAGATAGTCTATGAGGAGGCCGGGTTTGCTTATAATCGACTGGCGAAAGTTCCTTGAACAGATCCAACGCCTCGTTAATGTCGGAGCTTTGAAGATAAAGAACTTCGGCTGTATAGGTCCCTAGAACGACTTGGTCAAAAGCCCCATTCTCGTCGACGGCTTCAATGAATATGGTTCGCAAGGAGGGATGGCGCGAAACTACTGCCTGCCAGGCCTTGCCTAGTTCATGAGTGTCGAGGGGGCGAGAAGAATTCTCGGCCTTTACCTCGCAGATATGTGAGGTCTCGTATGTCCCAGCTTGCTTGATCTGGCTCAACAAGATGCCTGCCTGCATAGGCGAGCAGGGGTAAACGTCGTCGATATTGTTTTCAGCGATTGTTCCAATTTCCGGCAAGACAACATTCTGAAGCCGATCCAAACCCTCATAGTCCAAGGAGAGCAACGGGAAGTCACAGAGAGTGTAGGATCCCTTTGATTCAACTAACTGGTGGCAGATTGTTTGAAGGGATGTTTTGATTTGCTTGACCCACTGGGATATCCGATCCTGGTGCGCAATATACCGACTGAAATCAAATGTGAATTCCGTAGTTTTGTCGTTAATAGTAGCGCCTATATCAATCAATGCTGCTACAGGTAGATCTTTGCCTTGATCGGATGGACCGGCTTGACCGAATGATTCGTCATGGAACAGAGTATCGTCCCTCTCTAATTGTTGGAATTGGCCATGATAATTAAACAGCACTTCCATTGGAGCATCATGGTCCTTAAATGCTTTCGTTCCATCGTTGTTGAGGTACCGAGTGGTAAAGTATGCCCAACCATTTTGGGCAAGCCGTCTTCTACTATCCTTGACCCTCTTGACCGTTGTCAGTATATCACTGTTTGATTTTCTTGACATATTGATAGGAGACATGGTAGTGAACCAGCCAATTGTCCTAGACAAGTCGATCTCTGAAGACCACGGCTCCCTGCCATGTCCTTCGTTGAATATTGTCAATTGCTGTCGGTCTGTGAATACATTTAGGAATGCGTCCCAGATAGCAGCGAGCATCAGATCTATGGGTTCTGTATTTAGCGCGCTGTTTGCGGGCCCAAGTAAAAGGGTTGTAGTCTGAGGATCCACGGTGATCGACTGCGAGACCTGATCGCCAACTGCGTTGCTTGCACAGCTGCTCATACCCCAGTAGGCTTGATCGCTCACTATTCCGTCTGTTGATAATACCTTGTCTGGACCTAGTTCCGGGTTATTGGCATATTCGGCCTGAAGTTTGGACCAAATTTGGAAAGACAAGGGCTCGTATGAAACGGCTTGCGAAGGCTTGTCTTGTAGATATTGTTCAAGATCTTCTAACACAATACGCCATGATACGAGGTCGACAACCAGATGGTGAGCGATCAAAATAAGATACTGATCCCCATTTGGTACACTACATAGATCAGCCGAAAATACTGGACCTTCTTCGATATTGATCTTCCTCTGTCGATTTTGGGCAAGAGCAGCCACCTCTTCTGGGCTGAAAAGTTGTTGTTCGCTAAAGTGGTAGGCGTCTGTAACACCAGGAAGGATCCTTTGTGTCCAAGTCCCGTCAACCTGCTGAAACCGTGCACGTAGCATAGAATGCTGGTCCACGAGAGCTTTAATCGCGCGAGAAACCTCTTCGTGGTGGATATGGCGTGTCATACGCGCATAAAAGCTCTGATTAAAGTGCGTTTCCCTCGATGGGCCTTGCCCATCATGGATATTGGAAAAGTACCATTTTTGTATGGGGGACAGAGAGAATGGCACATTCAGCTCCTCCTTCTCAGAAACTATTGACATAGAGCCAAATCTTGCGGACCGTGCAACATCAACCAGTCTCTTGCTTCGCAGCACAACAGGTACGGTGGTTACAATATTCGCAGCTCGGCATTGAGAAATGAACTGCATCGCGGAAATAGAATCGCCACCCAAACCCACAAATGAGCGTTGAAGGTTGACCTTGGATTCAGGTAAGTTCAAAACTCGACTACAAATCTTTTGGAGTTCCTGTTCGATGGGAGAACTTGGTTTGCTTGGGATTTCGTCGGCAATCTCGTCGGCACTAGATACTGTCTTATACATTTGGCTATCCATTGCCTCAAACCACCGCTTTAAGCTTCCGCGGTCAAGCTTCCCAGAGGCAGTCATGGGCAGCGCAGAAAGTGGTACCCACGAGGACGGTACCATGTAGGGCGGCAAATTGTCTGATAATGAGCTCCGGAGCGATCCAATGACTTCTGATGCTTTTCTCATCATATCTCCGGTTAGGGGCTGGATATCTTTGTTCTCATGGGATACATTTTCTACCCCTCGCAGACTAAGTGCAGCAATGAGCCTGTTAGAAAAAGGCCCGGATCGTGGGAGTAAAACAGCGGCCTGAGCAAGGGGACCAGCTTGCATCAGATTGAACTCAATTTCCTCAATTTCAAGGCGTTGACCATTGAGCTTCACTTGGGTGTCCTTGCGGCCAACATAGACATATGACCCATCATCGGTCTGATAGACAAGATCTCCAGTCATGTATAGACGATCATATGGACCCCGGAGAAAGTGCGACCGCCAGCACGGAGGGTTAATAAAGGCATCTCTTGTCTTTTGTGAATCGTTGAGATATCCTTGCGCAAGGATTGGACCCTCAACAAGAAGTTCACCAATACAACCAACCGGAACAAGTCGATTCGAGTCATCGGCATCAACAATCCAACATAAATTCGCAACCGGGGTGCCAATGTTAGTTTCGAGATCGCCCTTCTGAATATCCTGGGCAATGGTCGAATTGATACTACATTCAGCAGGCCCATATGCGCTGAATACTCGGGCATGCCCGCACCAGGAGGCTAAGATCTGCTTCTTGACCGGTTCACCACCAAGTTGGAGGCTCTTCACCGACGGGAAGTCTGACGGCGAGTAGATGGCAGCAACAGTCGGGGTTAGCTGCATGTAATTTGCATTAGTAGATTTTACCGCGGCTGGTAGGTTACTCGTGCGATCATCGTCCGATATGACGCAGATACAACCTCCACGCTGGAGGACTGTAAAGATGTCTTGAATGCTGGCATCGAATGTGTAGGCGGCAAACTGTAGTGCACGGGTCCCAGGGCCAATGCTTAATCTCTCGCCGTGTGCCCTGGCACTGGAGCAGATCGCTTTATGCTGTACTACTACCCCCTTTGGGACACCCGTACTCCCAGACGTGTAAACCACGAAGGCTGGGTCATCGGGCCTCTGTCTAGGTCTAGGTTTGGAAGCAGGATTTCCCAAACTTCTAACAAACGAGGTGTCAATAGCCCAAACATGGGAGACGAGACCGTCCAATTTCTCTCTGTGTTCTGGGGATGCGAGTACAACTGTGGCACTGGTGTCTTGAATTATACGTCTAATTCGACCAATCGGATGAGTTGGGTCGAGTGACACACAGGCTCCCCCAGCTTTTAGAACAGCAAGCATTGCAACCACAGCCCACGACGATTTGTTGAAACAGAGCGGTACAAAGATCTTTGGGCCCACTCCAGCCTGGAGCAAGCGGCTAGCCAGTATATCGGAGGCCATGTCAAGCTCCCCATATGTAAAATTGCCATCAAAACCACAGATAGCGGGAGCGGCGGGGTCTCGTCGAACCTGTTCACCAACAATATGGTTGACACATGACTGCAGCTCCTGCGGCATATTTATATTATATCTCTGGATCATGCTCGCATCGTGCCCATTTAAAAGGTTTAACTGGCTCAGAGGAGTCGTTCCTGGTGCTGATCTCAGTTCGTGCAACATATGCACAAACTGATATATAATACGCTGCATCTCGCTTTCTGGAACAACATGATTATCGAAAGTAACTTCGATCTCAACTTGGTCTTCATTTTGGTTGCACGATACATTCACGGGAAACGTATCAAAATCGCCAGACTGAAATGGGAGTGACTCTAGACCCAGAGCTGTTGCATCTTGCTCCCGTTCGCTCTCAGATTGAATAATAAACATGTGCTGTGGTTCTGCTAGGTTCTGTTCACCTCGGAAAAGACGCCTGATATTTTGTAGACCGACGTGTTGATATGGAATAAGATCAACGGCTTGCTGTTGGACTTGTTGAAGGTAGTCCGAGATAGTCAGAGATCTATCGAACCGCACCCGCATCGGTACGGTGGTTATTAATGGCCCGGATATATCGATGGCGCCGGGGACTGCGATATTGCGCCCGGAAAAAGTCTCTGCATAAAATGTATCCGAAGATGCGGTATAAAGACCGATGGTCATGGCCCAAGCCGCTCTGAGAAAAGTAGATCCCATGAAATCTGACTGATCTCTGGCGTCTAATAATGTTGAGTACTTAATCACTTTATCCGCATGGGCGGAGCGGTTTGGCGACATAAGCGGCCAACTTGTTGGCATTTCCCCTCCAAGTTGCGTCTTCCAAAAGGTAGCCATATCATTTTGTTCGATACACTGGAGGTGCTGTATGAATGCCGTGAAAGGCACTGGTTGTGAGGTAGCTTTGCCACTATAGACATCCCCAAGCTCCTTGAATAGTAAATTGATGCTCCACCCGTCATATATAGCGTGATGAGCTGTCAGGACAAAGACCTGTCCATCATCTGTATCATTGACAATTGCAAAGCGAACGAGCGGGGACCCGTAAGACATCACACTTTTGCTATCTTGCTCTAGGTAAAGGTTGACAGATGAAGATGACCTCCACTCGACATTCTCACGAACAACAAGCTGCATTGATTTCCCAGCTTTTGTAAGGACAATCCTGGTTCGCAAGATGGCATGAGTTGTAGCTATTTGCACCCATGCAGCCTGAAAGCGTGGTATATCGATAGAGGATGGTATCTTCAAGGCCATTCGCGCGATATAAGCATCTGACTGACGTGAGGTAATGGACATCAAGCCCTCTTGTAACGGTGTGCATGGGTAAATATCCTCTATCATCTCCTGGGTGATATTGCAGTCAGCGGCGATGCTAGAGATCATGCACGTATCAACCTCGCCACACATGGAGAATGGTTCAGGTATATTCGCTTCAGATAGATCGACACTAGAATGGGTTGCGTGGGTAGCCATGTCGCAGAGCTTCGGATGTTTGAAAATATCCGCCACACTGATGATGATCTTGCTGGCTCGGGCTTCGGTGGTGAGTTGCATAGCTCTAATAGATTCTCCGCCGACGTGGAAGAAGTTGTCTTCAGCTGAGATTGTCGCCAATGATATTTGGAGAACATTAGACCATATGCGCTGGAGTTCCCGTTCCATAGAAGTAGATGCAGCGCGCTTCGACGTTATTGCCAGTGCAAAGATAGCAAGTTTTTTAACGCTTAACCCTTCCACAAGAGCGCGGAGCACCTTGCGGTCAAGTTTGCCAGAGGCATTTGTAGGAAACTTGAGTAGTGGAAAGAAAAACGACGGAACCATATGTGGAGGCAAAACAGTCTCCATTGTGGATTTGATTGTTGTGAGTATGGTATGACGTGCCGCTGTTGTTGGGTGGATGAGATTTGTCTGGGTTTCATCCTTGGTGTTAAAGGAATCGCTATCAAAAATTATGAATGCTGCTAATGCCTTTTTGCCTCCGTGACTTGACGGAGCAACAACATCTACGGCTGCGGCTTCAATTCCGCTAAATGACATCTTGACATGATGTTCAATCTCTCCAAGCTCGATGCGCTGGCCATTAATTTTGACCTGCTGGTCTTTGCGGCCGACGTATTCGACAGTTCCGTTAGCTGTGTATCGGGCCAAGTCGCCAGTTTTATACACACGCCTGGCAGGGGATGGAAGCCACGGAACGCTACTGACGAAGGCGGTATCTGTCTTCTTGGGGTCGTTGAGGTACCCTCGAGCGAGTATAGGCCCTTCGATGAGCAATTCTCCAACACAGCCGACTGGCACCAGTCTGTTATGGTCATTAGGCTGAGCGATCCAGAAGAGGCAGCCTAGAGTCTTGCCAATATTTGACACGGAAGCATTTCGATCAAGCCGCTCAGTGCAGGAGGAGTTAATGCTGCATTCCGAGGGACCGAAAGTATTGATCAGACGTACTTCATTCTGACTGGCCCACATATCTAGAACTCTGTCTGTCATTACCTCTCCTCCGAGAGACAGTGTCTTAATGCCGGGTACAGTTGCAGGTGGCAGAAGACTTGCTACTGTCGGAGTTAAATCTGCATAATTGGCATTCCGGGCATTGATTGCGCCAGCCAAATCGTTCATCCTTTCCTCTTCAGAGATCACGCACACACAGCCTCCACGTTGTAGGGATGTAAAAATATCCTGGATACTAGCGTCAAAGGTGTAGGATGCGAATTGCACGGCTCTGGTATTAGGACCAAGACCAAAGGCTGACCCATGGGCATGAGCGCTGGTAGCCATGGCTGCGTGCTCGACGATTACGCCTTTTGGAGTGCCCGTGCTACCGGAGGTGTAGACTACAAATGCTGGGTCGGAAGGCTGAACTGCTGAGTTTTGGAATGAGTATGAAGCAGGGCACGATTGTATAAAACTTGCATCGACTCCTAATACTTGAACAGGTAGGCCATCGAATAGGTGCTCATGCTGTGGCGAACAGAGAACCACCTTAGCATCTGTGTCATCGATAATGGTCTTTAGCCGCTCTCGGGGATTCGAAGGGCTAACAGAAACACAAGCACCACCTGCCCGTAAGACAGCGAGCATCGAGATAATTGCCCAGCAGGATTTGTCAAAGCAAAGAGGGACAAGGTTGTTAGGGCCGATGTTCAGCTCAAGTAGACAGGAAGCTAGCTGTAGTGATACTTCATCGAGCTCCTTATACGTGAAATTGCTATCGAAGGAGCATATTGCTTGAGCGTCAGGTTGAATAACCACTTGCTCCTCAAAGCCATGGTGTACGCACTGGGATAATGTTTCTGGAATGTCCTTGTTGAGCGCCATGATCCACGCCAAATCGTCAGTGTTGACCGTTTCAACATCTCTAACCACCTTGTCACCCTCAACTGTTGACAGTTGCTGAGTAAGATGTGCGAATTGGGCTAGAACATGTTCCATATCTTCCACGGGAATGACGCTCGTGTTAAAGACTGCCTCAACTACAACCTCATGGTCGTTTAAACTGCATTCAATATTGATGGGGTAGGTGTCGAAATCCCCAGCTTGAGAGGGAAGTGCTTCAAGGCCTACACCTGAAAGATCCATCTCATTTTCTTCTGCTGGCTGGACGATGAAAATGTGCTGTAGAGTGAGAGGATTTTCGCGCCTTTCTTCCGTACTTTGGATATTTTGAAGTCCTGTATGTTCATATGGAATCATGTCCATGGCTTGGTTTTGAAATTGATCCAGGTAATGCGAGACAGTTACGGATGGGTCAATGGCAACTCTTAAAGGAACAGTAGTTATAAGTGGGCCTACCATCTCTGTGGCGCCGGATATTGGCGCATTGCGACCCGACAGCGTAGCAGCGAATATAATATCTTTCGACCCAGCGAACTGTGACACCGTGAGAGCCCATGCAGCTCGAAGAATAGTTGACTGCAAGATTAGTGGTCTGTCAATGGCATTGATTTGCAATGTCTTCGTTAGGCTGGCCTGTTTAGGTGATTCCAGTGCTGAAAGTGATGGATTTGGCCAGCTGGTTGGGGTATCACCCCCGAGCTGGGATTGCCAATATTTTATCGCATCTTTCGCATCCAGAGTTTGCAAGTACGAGATGAATGATTTGAAGGGCGGCGACGGGGTTAGAGGAGCCCTTGTATAGGCACATTCGACATTTTGCATCAACAGTTGTAACGACCAGCCATCGAAGATTGAGTGATGAGCCGTCCACACGAAAAAGCGTTGGCCATGGCTTGGCAAAACAAGGGCAAATCGCGCCAGAGGTAGGCCGACCTGAAGTGGCTTAGCACTATCCTGCTCCAGGTAATCTATCAAAGAGTCGGAGGAGGCCCAAGTTAACTCCTCGTGTAGAACAACTTGCATATATTTCCGAGTTTCTGATGACAGGAAAAGTCGGGTTCTAAGAATTGGATAAGCGTTAGAGACAACCTCCCAAGCCTCCTGAAGGCGTTCGATGTCCAGATTCGCGTCTAATTTATACACGTTCTGTGCAACGTATGCATCTGCTTGTCGTGACGTGATGGACATCATGCCCTCCTGCAACGGGGTACACTGGTAAATATCTTCAATTGTTGCCTTTGATACGGAGCATTGGGACTCTGCATCAGCCAGTAGCGTTTCCAAGGAATTATTGCCGCAGAGGGAGAATGGAACAGCCAAGTTTAGCTCATTTGTGGAGGTGTCTTGTGTGCTGGCATGAGCTGCCATATCGCAGAGCTTAGGGTTTTGATAAATCTCAGCCACAGTCAACGACATTTTTGCTCTCCTCGCAGCAGAAGCAAGTTGCATGGCCCGGAGTGAATCGCCACCCAAGCGTAAAAAGTTATCATCTGCGCCAATTCGATCTGTGGCCACTTTCAAAACCTCGCTCCAGAGCTCCTGCATTTGTAACTCCGCGGGGGAGGTTGGTATCCGTTTCATCCCTGTGCTAAGAGTATATATCTCCAGCTGTTCTGGACTCATGGTCCTCGCCATCTCCTGCAACGCTTTTCTATCTAGCTTACTAGACGCGTTTGTTGGCAACTGGGCCACTGGGATGAAAAGAGTGGGCACCATATGCATTGGAAGGGAGTCATGAAGTTTGGTCTGTAGACTAGAGAGCTGGATCTGCAGATGATCTGCAAGCCGGACGGATCCGCCGTTTACCAAGGAGCCAAAACCATCATTCGACTCGGGCTGTAGAAATACAGCTAGAGTCTGTTTGCCTTGATAGCTTTCTGGGGTGACAACTTCAACTGCAATCCTCTGTGTGTTGATTGCTGCAAGTTGGACGTGATGCTCGATTTCTCCCAACTCGACGCGCTGCCCGTAGAGCTTAACCTGGCGGTCTTTGCGTCCAATATATTCGTATGTTCCTTCTTCATTTAGGCGGGCTAAATCGCCCGTCTTGTACATCCGACGACGACGAGGTTCCTTGTTGGTCGACGGTTCCGGGTAGGCCCATTTAGGGTTAAAAATAAAGGAGCTATTAGTTTTCTCGGCATCATTCAAGTAGCCTGCCGCCAACAACGGGCCTTCTATAAGCAATTCTCCAACGCATCCAATTGGAAGCAACAAGTCATGGTTGCTAGCGTCCACGACCCAGAACCTGCTAGCGAGAGGTCGGCCAATATTAGCGACATTACCAAATCGCTGCTCCTTCGTACTGCAGGCAGTATTAATAGAGCATTCTGCCGGACCGTAACCGTTGAAGACCTCCGCATGGCGCTCCCACAGTTCTGCTGCGTGCGTTTGCAAAGGTTCGCCTCCAAGTGAGATAGTGGTCATACTTGGTACCTGTTCAGGGCGTAGTAGAGAGGCCACCGTAGATGTGAGGTCAGCCCAGTTAGCCTGGGTTGAATTAATCCCGTGTGCCAGATCATTGACTCTATCGTGGTCCGATATAATGCAGACACATCCACCTCGCTGCAAAGTCGTAAATATGTCTTGAATACTAACGTCGAAAGTATATGCTGCAAACTGAAGGACCCGCGTGCCGGGGTTAATACCCATAACACTTCCATGTGCTTGCGAGCTAGTACAAATAGAATCGTGTTGCAACATGACACCTTTTGGTACTCCAGTACTGCCAGATGTGTAGACGATAAAAGCGGTGTTGGATGGCGTTACTGTGGTGCAAGGAGGCTGCAAATTTTGGTGCAGATCTTGAACGAAGGACTGATCAACGGCAAGCAACGTGACTGAGGTATGCTGGAATTTTGAAGCATGCTGAGGGGAAACTAGAAGAACAGGGGCCCCCGTATCCGCAATAATTGTTTCGAGGCGATTTTTAGGTTGGTTAGGGCCAAGAGCCACACTTACTCCACCGGCCTTTATGATTGCAAGCATGGAAACAGCTGCCCATGTTGATTTGTCAAAGCAGTGGACAACTTTAACCTCAGGGCCAACCCCTAGGGTCACTAGGTAATGAGCCAAACGTCCCGATAAGTCGTCTAGTTGTTGATAGGTGAGGTCACCATCGAATGACCGAATCGCAGGTGCATCTGGCCTGAGTACAGTTTGGAAATTGATCACATTATGTACGCAATCCGATACTGTTGCTGGATATGGGCCGTTCCACCGGTTTATCAGTTCGTCATCCTTGGAATCAGAGAGAGACACTTGTCGTGGGGGGGTCTGCGTGTTTTCTAGCAGATACCTAATGACAGACTCGAAAGTACGCAGTACTCTATTTGCTTGGTTGTGAGATAGACATCTCGTGCTATAATCGAGAGACATCTCAATCATACTGTCTTCAACCCCTATATCCAGAGCAAGGTCGTACTATGCCTAAGTTAGTAAAGGCTCTCTTATCCCAATATAGTCTAAGGTTACTTACTTCGGTTAGATCTTGATTTTCCAAATCCTTGAATGATATCAACTCCGGATCATCGCCTCCATGAGCTCCATGATTTTGGAAGGAAACCAGGGTGTTGAAGAGGGGTTGTCCAGAAAGCTGAAGCGCATTTTGGATATCAGCAAGCGGGACATGTTGATGCGGCAGGCCGAGCATCGACTGCTGCTGCACAGCCCGACAGAGCTCAAGGCCCGTGGGGTATTTGTCCACTTCAACTTTGCAAATCATCATATTCACAAAAGCGCCAACTGCGCTGTCAATCCCCGGAAGAGGCACGTCCCGGCCGGAAGCGAGGTAACCGAAAAAAATGTTACTATTGCCAGTATAACGGGTTAGAACAATACTCCATGCTGCTTGCATGAAATTTGCAAGTGTTATTGAGTGTTTTTGGCAGTACTGGTGAAGAACCTGGGGATTATCCAATACTTTCGCGGTGGTGCCTTGCTCCTCCACCCTGTGGGCTTGAGCTATCGACGGAAAATGGCATGGCTGAACATGTTTCAACGACTCTTGCCAAAATGCAAGACTTTCTTGCGTAGATCTAGCATTGATATATTGGATAAAATCGCTATAGCGGAGAGCACTGCCTTGAGGTAAAGTGTGATTGTAAGCCAAAGCCCAGTCGTGCAAGAGAATATTGCCAGAAGCGCCATCGGTAATGGCATGGTTCATTTCGATCTTACAGAGCCATTTCCCTTGGGGTGTTGAGCAAAGTGTGAGCTGGTGAGGAGGCTGGAAGGTCCTATACTTCACCACCGGAATATCCTGAAGCTCTTTGATAGCGGTATCATCTCCGAACTCAACGAATTTTATATCTGGAGTGTATTTCTTTAGAGAAATCTGGTTGAATGCTCCTTTTCTGCCAACTGCCTCAATAAACACAGTACGAAGGGAGCTGTGGCGAGCGACAACCATTTTCCAGGCACTTGCGAGCCGGTCCCTGACAATCGAGGAGGATGACTGCGATGGGAATATTTCGCACAACTGCACTGTTTCATAGGATGCGGTGCCTTGGATCTGGCTAAGCAACATCCCATCCTGCATAGGGGAGCATGGAAATATATCTTCAATATCATTCGCTGTCGTAGAAGTTGCAGTTTGGAGGTTGGACAGGCATTGCTCTAGTAACCCAAGGCCTGCCGCGTCAAGTGAAAGCGACGGAAAATCACTGAGCGTATATCTAGTTTTTGTGGCGACAAGATCCTGGCATAAAGACTGGAGAGAATTCTTCGTGCTTTGCACCCAGTTGTGGAGCTTATCCTGGAATGCCATGTGGCGATTGAAATTGAAAAGAATCTGCGTTGTACCGCCGGCGACCTCGACCTCGATTTCAACCAAAGCCTGGCGTCGCAAGGCTCCACCCTCGTCGGAGACACCGAATTTGCTGAGGTCTTCATCTAAGAAGAGAGAGTCACTGCGCTGAAACTGTTGGAATTGGCCATGGTAATTGAAAAGTATTTCCGCGGTATTGTTATGGCTCGAGAAGTCATCTGCTCCTTGTCTATTCAAATAACGTGAAGTGAAATATGGCCAACCATTGCGCGGAAGTTGTCGACGACGATCCTTTACTTGCCCAACAATCCCCAATGAGTCTGAATCAGAGGTAACATGGATAGGGCTCATGGTCGTGAACCACCCCACGGTCCTTGAGATATCAATTTCCGGTGCCCAGGGTTCGCGACCGTGGCCCTCGTTGAATATATTGAGTTTTTGACGGTCAGTAAACACCCGGAAAAAGGCATCCGTTACTGCTGATAATAGCAAATCTACTGGCTCTGTATGCATAGATCGATTTGCCTTGCCTAACAGTAGTGATGTTGTTTCTTCATCAATGTTGACAATCTCTGATCGCTGATCGGCGACGATGTTAGATTGATTTGCCATTTCCCAGTAATCAAGATCTGTCAGAATTATTCCTCCTGAAAACGCCATGTCTGGTGTGAGATTATCTCGAGCATATTCTGCTTGAAGATTGGACCATGTCTGAAACGAGAGCGGCTTTTGGAGAGGTACAAATTCGGCCAGCAGAAGGGTTTCAAGATCTTCCATAATAATACGCCAAGATACAAGATCGATAATTAGATGGTGAGCAACCAATACGAGGATCTGCGGTCCGTCTGTCAGGCCACAGAGATCGCACGAGAAGACGGGACCTTTCTCGATATCAAGCATTATCTGACTGCTTGAGGCGATAGCTGCTACCGCAGGAAGATCTAAACCCTCATGCACACTAAAATGATACACCTCAGTCATGTCGCCAAGTATCCGCTGGCTCCACATTCCCTCCTCATCTTGGCTGAAGCGCGCTCGGAGCATAGAGTGGCACATCACTAATTCACGAAGTGCAGTATTTAGTCGCTCGGGAGATGTGGCACTCGTCAATCGATAATAAGAGCTTTGGTTGAAGTGGGCATCACCACTAGCGGGTGTTTGAACATGCAACTGATCAAAATACATTCTCTGGATTGGCGACAAGTCGAAAGCAGTATCTAGCTGCTCGTCTTTGAAAATAACATTTATGTTGCTGGTTCCGGCAGACTGCGCTGCTTCAGACAAGGTGTTGCTGGTGAGGAGTGATGGAACAGTAACCAGAAGACCGGCATTTCGGCATTGAGATACCAGCTGCATTGCAGAAATCGAGTCGCCACCCAGCCCAATAAAAGATCGATTGAGACTGACTCGAGATGAAGACAAGTTGAGCACACGACTACAAAGGCGCTGTAAATCTTCCTCGGCTTTGGTCGCTGGAGCGCAATATCGGTCGTTGCCATCCATTCCCATGATAAGCTCATATGTAGCGTCGTCTATTTCTTCCTCAATCCAATTTCTAATTCGACTACGATCAACTTTTGCTGATGTGTTTAGTGGTAAAGTACCTAGAACTAGTAGTTTACTAGGCACCATATAGTTGGGGAGCTTTTCCCTGAGAAGATTGTGGATTGATGATATGTGGGTTGTAATGGTAGTTTCGTCCTCACTCTCGAGTAGTGATATCTGGCCTATTTCATTTTCATTGGTGAAACCATGGAGATCCACGATCGCAACAAGATTATCTTGAAGAAAGCCTTTGCGTGGTAATAATGCTAGTGATTGATTAATGGAGCCGTGGGAGGCCAGGTGGTGCTCAATCTCCCCCATCTCAATTCGCTGGCCATGTAGCTTTATTTGCGTGTCTTTCCGACCGATAAAATCTATTGAGCCATCTTGCCTCCAAGAAACAAGGTCACCCGTGGCATACATTCGAGCGGACTTGCTCGCAGCTGGGCCCCTAAACCTTTCCAGCCAGGCTGGGTTGGTGATAAATGCCTTCGCAGTTTGTTCCGGCTTGTTTAAGTAGCCACGTGCCAAAATCGGGCCCTCAATGAGTAACTCTCCCACACAGCCCACTGGTAATAACCGATGGTAATCGGTGCTGTCAACTACCCAGAACACACAGCCGAGTGGCTTTCCGATATTCCCTGGTGTTGAGGTTTGGTCTAGGAGACCAGTGCATGACGAATTGATTGACGCTTCACTTGGGCCAAAGGTGTTAATAAGACGTATGCGGGATGCCCATGTATCAATGATGCTCTGCTTTAACATCTCGCCGCCCAACGACATTGTGACAAGTCCAGGCACCGCATCGGGGGTGAGCAAGCTGGCTACTGAAGCAGTAAGGTCGATATAGTTCGCACCTCTTCTATTTATGCCACCGGCGAGATCATTTAGCCGCTCTTCTTCTGAGAGTACGCATACGCACCCGCCTCTCTGTAGAGAAGTGAAGATGTCTTGTATGCTGGTATCGAAAGTGTAGGACGCAAATTGTGCTACTCTTGTCTTAGGTCCAAGTCCAAATGCGGATCCGTGTGCACGAGCGCTTGTACACATAGCGGCATGGGATAAGTCAACCCCTTTTGGCACTCCAGTGCTACCAGATGTGTAGACAACGAAAGCGGGATGTGTGGGCTGGACATGTATACGCTCGCCCATGTCGCGGCAGCCGTGAACCGTGTCACTATCGACACTAAGTATGCGAACTGGGATGTCCTCAAATAGACTAGTGTGCTGAGGAGACACTAACACCAGAGAAGCTCCAATGTCGCTGATTATTGCGGCAAGTCGTTGTGTTGGATGGGTAGAACTAAGCGATACACATGCCCCACCTGCCTTGAGCACAGCAAGCATTGCCACTATTGCCCAGGATGACTTGTCGAAGCATAATGGAACATATGTGCCAGGTTTGACGGCGTATTCGCTCACAAGATGGTGAGCCAGACGCTGGGAGGCATCATTAAGCTCGCTGTAGGAGAAGTTCTGATCAAAAGAGCATATTGCTTGTGCTTCAGGTCGGAGCCTGACCTGCTCTTCAATGAGAGTATGGACGCAAGTTTCCAAAGTACTCGGAACGACTCGGTTCAGATTGTTCAGCCAATTAAAGTCGTCATCGCTGATGAGCTCAATGTTTCTTAGTTCTGTGCTGCCATCGATTACGGCCAACTGTTGGACTAGGTGCAAAAATTCACCAACAGCGCGCTCAACTTGAATTTCGGAGACTTGGTTTGTGTCGAAGACAACCTCGACAGTGACCGAGCCAGCACTTATACTGCATTCTACATTAAGTGGGTACGTGTCAAAATCACCAGATTCCATTGATACATTCTCCATACCCAGACAGGTTGCGCTTGTTTCGTTTTCTTCCGGAGGCTGTACTATGAAGATATGCTGCAACTTCAGGGCCTCGCGCAATTTTGCGTTGGAGCTGTCGAGCCGCCCGATATTCTGCAGACCGGTGTGTTCGTACGGTATCATTCCAATTGTCTGGTTCTGGATCTGGTCGAGGTAGTCTGAGACTGACTTGGAGTAGTCTATATGAACCCGGACAGGCACAGTTGTGATCAAAGGTCCTACCATTTGCGTTGCTCCTACCACTCTAGCGCTGCGTCCAGACTGAGTTACAGCAAAGACAACATCTTGGGATTGGGCATATTGCGAGACAGTCAAAGCCCAGGCAGCTCTCAAAATAGTTGAGTGCATAGCAGTGGGTCGGTGTGCGTCACCTATAGTAGCTGATTTTGTGATCGCAAAGCGATTGTACGGTTGATTGTTTCCAGATTTTGGCTGTGGCCAGTGGACCGGCTGATCTCCATCGAACTGATTGCGCCAGTATGCTGCAGCGGCACCTTGTCCTGTCTTTGCAATACTCTCAATGAAGAGTTTGAATGGTGGTGGGGAAGAGACTTTGGTGTCATTATAGGCAGCTTCGAGCTGGTCAAACATCAAATTGACACTCCAGCCGTCGTAAATAGCATGGTGAGCCGTCCATACGAAGTAATTATTGCCGGTATTTTCGCAAACCAGAGAATACCGAGCAAGGATGCTTCCATATGACATTGGATCCGCTTCGTCTGTCTGGAGATAGCTCTCAAGGGAATCCGACGCTTGCCAATTAATATTTCCTTTTGTTACCACTTGGATGAATCCAGCTTCATCTGTCGGTATAATGCGAGTCCTTAAGATCGGATTGATAGAGTATAGCATCTGCCATGCCTGTTGGAACCTGCCCAAATCAATGGAAAGGGGCAATCGATACACTAATTGGCCAACGTAGGCATTTGACTGGCGAGCCGTCATCGACAATAGACCGATTTGCAACGGCGTGCATGGATACACATCCTCAATGTCATCCGTTGAGAGACTATATCGACTTTCAATCTCCCTCCAAACCTTCGGGAGGTCAAGGTGAGAGACAAGAGAGAAGGGTTTAAAGGCCTGGGTTTTGGTGATAACATCGGTTAGACAATGAGCCATATCACAGAGATTTGGCGCCTGAAACATGTCACCGACTGTTAATTGGAGGCTTTCGCTCGTTGCAGATGCGGCAAGTTGCATCGCGGTAATGGAATCGCCGCCAATTTTGAAGAAGTTATCGTCCGCCCCGATGGTCGAGGGTTCGACCTTCAATACCTTACTCCATAGCTGGCATAGCTGCACCTCCCGGATTGTGGTGGGCTCTCGCTTAGCAGCACTCTCAAGTGTATATTGACCTAAAGTGACGGTATCTAAACTTTGAATAATGACATGCAAAGCTTTTCTGTCTAATTTGCCAGACGCGTTTGTTGGCATTTTGGTAATAGGAATCAGGAATGTCGGGACCATATATGATGGCAATGCATCAGATAACTGGCCTTGGAGCTCCGAAAGCTTCAGTTGGAGGGATTCCGAGAGTGTTCTAACCGTCCCAAGCAGCTCTCCATCATCATTTCCATTCCCCATAGAGAGGAAGGCAGCAAGGGCTTCCCTTCCCTGCAAACTCAAGGGAGAGATCAACTCCACAGCGATGCCCGTAGCATCACTGGCTGCAAGTTTGATCTGGCTCTCAATTTCTCCTAACTCCACTCGTTGGCCATGTATTTTGACCTGCCTATCTTTCCGTCCGACATAGTTAAGTGTTCCATTGGGGTTGTACTGAACTAAATCACCAGTTGTGTAGAAACGCCGATTTGTCCTAATATTCTGGCTCAAAGGCTTCGCCCAGACAGGACTTTCTATAAACGATGCCACTGTTTTAGAACTGTCGTTTAGATACTCGCGGGCGAGCAAAGGACCTTCGATAAACAATTCACCCACGCAACCAATGGGAGCCAGGCGATTGTGGCTATTAGGGTCCACCACCCAAAACCAGCTAGCAAGCGGTCGTCCGATATTCGCCGCATTGCCAGCTCTCTGGTCTTTGTTGCTGCATGCAGCGTTGATGGATGCCTCTGCCGGTCCGTAGCCATTGATTACAGTTGCACCTTGGGCCTCCCATTTTGAAGCCACCGACTGCTGAAGTGGTTCTCCACCTAGCGAAATCGTTGTCATGGTTGGGACTTCGCTTGGCTCCAAAAGTCCAGCAACGGTAGAAGTCAAGTCTGCCCAATTGGCTCGGGATGAATTGATGGCCGCCGTTAGGTTACTCAATCTATCAGTTTCGGATATGATACAAACACAGCCCCCGCGTTGCAAGGTGGTAAAAATATCTTGGATACTGACATCAAAGGTGTAGGCGGCGAACTGCAAAACCCGTGTATTGGGATTGATGTCCATGACACTGCCATGGGCTCTAGAACTGGTACATATTGCTGCATGTTCGAGCACTACTCCTTTAGGAGTTCCTGTAGAACCAGATGTATATATAACAAAAGCCGCATTCGAAGGTCTGACTGAAATATTCGCATCCCTATACAGCAAAGGTAGGGCTTGTACAAAAGTCTCTGTAATTGCAATCGCATTCGGAGCCGTACCTCGAAATAGGTGGACGTGCTGTGGTGCGGCTAGGATGAGCCCCGCGCGCGTGTCTTCGACGATGCCATGTAACCGATTGACTGGCTGAGACGGCCCTAGCGGTACGCAAGCCCCTCCCGCCTTGAGGACAGCTAACATAGATACTGCTGCCCATGTTGACTTGTCAAAACAAATTGGTACCATGGTCTCGGGTCCAACGCCGTGGTTGGAAACAAGATGATGTGCTAGTCGTTGAGACAAGTTGTCCAACTCCTTATAGGTTAAGTTGAGATCATGCGAGTGAATTGCTTGTGCATTCGGGGCGCGAGCTACCTGAGAACGGAAAATGTTATGAATGCAGGATAGGACGCTCTCAGGCCAGTCTCCATTCCAACGAGTCATAGTATCCACTTCCGCCTGTGAGACTCTATCCAAGTCGGCAATCCGCGTGTTCTCTGGCTTGGAGCTGAGAATACTTATAAGATGTGAAAACTGCTGGAACATGAGCTCCATTCCAGCGGTGGAGATAACCCTCTCGTCATAAGCAGCCTCGAGCAACACACCATTTCCGTCAAGGAAACATTCCACGTTCAATGCATAGACATCAAACGAACTTGTTTTGACTGGTAGCAGCTCCAGGCCCAGAGAAGCGGCGGCCTCATTCGTCTCTGGCCGTGGTTGCACCATAAAAAGGTGCCGCAAGTCCATGGCATCCTGGATATTACGTCCGAGTCTCCGAATATTTTGGAGCCCCATATGCTCATGGGGGATCATATCAATAGCTTGTTGTTGAACATTATTGAGAAATTGTGAGATAGTCTGTGACGCGTCTGTATGTAACCGAACCGGGACAGTTGTGATGGTAGGCCCTGCAATCTCTTCGATGCCAGATACAGCAGCATTGCGCCCAGACATCGTCGTTGCAAAGACCACATCTTCTGAATCGGAGTACTGGGAAACAAGTAGTCCCCAAGCTGCCCTCAACAATGTAGAAGTGAGTATTTCGGCGTTCTTGGGTGGGGTCAATGGTATGCGTTGTGAGAACCTTGCTTTCGGACAAGGCTGGTAAGTTGCGTTCGGAAGTCGAGGGAAACTAGCGGGCAAATCGCCACCAAGCACCTCTTTCCAGAAGCTAGCAGAGGCACCTTGGTCAGAATGGACCATATATTTGATAAAATCGGCGTAAGGTCTAGGCTTTGGGATATCGCCATTTCCATACGCCGTCCTCACGCTTTCAAAAACCATATCACCCGTCCACCCATCATACACTGAGTGATGAGCGGTCCAGATAAAAAATCTGCCATTATCCTTGTTGCGTTTTGCAATAGCAAACCGAACCAATGGCGCCCCATGAGTCATCGGGGTAGCACTATCCTTTTCGAGGTAGTCTTCGAGAGACAATGCTCCTTCCCAGACGAGGGGATGTCGAACAACAACCTGTAATGACATACCCGAGGACGCTTGCACTATCCTAGTCCGAAGTATGGGATATGCCAGAACTGCAGCCTCCCATGCCTGCTGAAATCGATCAAGGTCTAGGATTTCCGGCACACGGTAGACCATTTGCGCAACGTAACTCTCTGTTTGTCGCAATATTATAGATATAAGACCCTCTTGCAGAGGCGTGCATGGGTACGCGTCCTCGATTTCCTCCTCTTTCAAGTCGAGCATCCTAGCCACCTCAGCCACACTATGGGGACTCAAAGAGAAAGGTTCGACGTCTCGAACCAAGCTAGGCTGTTCTTTGCTTACTGCCAGAGACATTTCTGCTAATGTAGGACTTGCAAAGATAATTGATACAGGCAAAACCATATGCGCCTGTCGGGCTGCAGCTGCCAATTTCATGGCCGCAAGGGAATCACCTCCACTTCTAAAGAAATTGTCATTGGCGCCAATAGTGCTCTTCTCGAGCCCCAGAACTTTGTTCCAGAGATCCTGCATCAACATCTCTGTTGGCGTCGATGGGGCTTGTTTCGAACTCGTCTCCAGCGCATATTGCGCAAGTTCCGTGGCGTTGAGACTCTCGACAACGCTTCGGATATGTCTACGATCGAGCTTTCCAGATGCGTTTATGGGGAATTGACTCAGAGGAATAAACAACGAAGGGACCATGTACGACGGCAATACTCGAGCTAGCCGAGTCTGAAGAGCAGTCAATCGCTCCTGGAGAGAAGTTGTGAGCGACACGACTTGAGTCGATAGATTTTCAGCTGCATCAGGGATATGAAGGAAGGCCACTAGAGCTTTGGCCCCATTCCGATAAGCAGGAGGAGCAACGACATCCGCAGCCACATTTGCAATACCGGGTGCTTGACTTTCCAAATGATGCTCGACTTCGCCAAGCTCCATTCTCTGGCCATTGAGCTTGATCTGATTGTCCTTCCGGCCCACAAACTCTATCGAGCCGTCTGGTGCGTAGAAGGCTAGATCACCGGTCTTGTACATTCGGCGAATCGTGTTGGCTGCGGATTTTGGGACAAATCGAGGGTTTTCAATGAAAACACTCTGTGTCTTTTGGAGGTCGTTAAGATACCCCCTAGCAAGAAGGGGACCTTCGATTAACAGCTCACCCGTGCAACCAATAGGTACGAGAGTGTTATGATCTAGTGGATCTACTATCCAAAACAAACACCCAATCGCCTTACCAATATTTGAAGGGCGGGAGTCTTTTGATAACAGACCAGTGGACGACGCGGTAACTGCTGCTTCTGATGGCCCGTAAGTGTTGAAAAGCCGGACATGGGAAGCCCAAGAAGCGAGGACCTGAGCTGTGAGAGATTCGCCACCAACATTCAGTGTACGTAGCCCTGGGGTATCTGTGTGCTTTAATAAGCCCGCAACGGTGGGTGTCAGTTCTGCATAGTTGGCCTTGCGAGCATTGATGGCTCCAGCAAGATCATTCATTCGTTCATCTTCCGAGATGACACACACACAGCCGCCACGTTGCAGGGTGAAAAATATATCTTGGACGCTCACGTCAAATGAGTATGACGCAAATTGGAGCACTCGAGAAGATGGGCCAATGCCTACTGCTTGCCCATGGGAAAGGGCACTGGTGCATAGAGCATGGTGTTCCAAGACAACACCTTTAGGCTTGCCTGTCGTACCAGAAGTGTAAACTATGACAGCGGGATCTGATGGCTGGACTAGAGACTGACTTTGACTCTTTAGCTGGACGTGGGTCTCTAGAAGCGACATATCCACGCCGATAGTCGTTATTTCTAGCTCCTCGAACATCGACATGTGCTGTGTGGAAACCAGCACAACCTTAGCTTCAATATCCCCTAGAATCGTTAAAATTCGCTCTTTAGGACTCGACGGACTAATTGACACGCATGCACCCCCAGCCTTGAGTACGGCTAGCATAGAAACGATTGCCCAGCACGATTTATCGAAACAGAGCGGAACTTGGATATTTGGTCCAACTCCTAAGTCCTCCAGGTAATATGCGAGCTGCTGCGAGGTTTCGTTGAGCTCGCGGTATGTGAAATCTTGGTCATATGAGCAGATAGCATGAGCACTAGGTCGTTCTGCGGCTCTTGCTTCAATCAGAGTGTGGATACACGCAGATATATGCACTGGGACGCGCTCATTCCAGGTGAAAATTTGCGCTATATCGGAGTTGGAGATTATTGGAGTCAGCTTGACAGACTCGTTGGGATTGTGTGCCAATGCAAAGACAGTTGACTTGAACGAATCTAGGATACTAGAGGCTAGGGACTCTGAAATCCTCGAAGGCCAGTACTCCAAGCCTACCGATAAATGTTCCTGGCCCAGTTGGATGGATATGGCGATATCATACTGTATTATAATCAGAAAATGCTAGCATCGACAAGATATAGATATCATTACCTCTGAGGGATCAAATTCTCGGCGGAGCTCAATGCCAAACGTCGATCCTACTACATCTGGTTCAAATAGCGGCTGGCTCTGGATTGTTACAAGAGTACTGCAGAGTGCACTGACATCTTGTTGGAGTTCATGCTGGAGGTCGATTAATGAGCAATGTTGGTGGGCTACACTCTTAAGAAAACCTTCCTGGGTGTCATGGAGTAGCTTTAATTTGGAGACCCCTTGGTCAATCCTCATACGATGGGTTAGCGTATTTAGGAATGGCCCAACAGCCGAGTCCACTCCATTCAAGGGAATATTTCTACCCGATGACATGTAACCAAAGGACACGTCAGTCGAGGTGCAGTAGCTGCTCAGAACGAGGCCCCACGCACACTGGAGCAATGTCGGCACTGTAATGCCCTCCTGTCTACAGAACTGGGACAGCGGCTTAATCCCGGTGATCTCGGTATTAAGCTTTTGGAGTGTATTGGAAGAAGAGGGTTCATAAGGGGTTGGAAGCCGAGATGGCTCGGCCTCATTTAACTTCTCCTTCCAGTACCTTATAGCGGATTGCCGCTCAAGCTGGCGGAGAAATTGGACATATAAACTATACTCGGGGCCCGAGCCGGGAGCAAGCCTATCATGATATGCTTGAGCGAGATCTTGGAGGATAATTGGCATTGAGCCTCCATCGACGACGGCATGGTTGATTTCCAACCGAAAGAACAACCCACCATTCAGGGTCTTGATGACATGAAATCGATGGGGCAATTCCTTGTCCGAGTATTTCACTGGTAGTAGACCAGTTTGATACGTTTCGATGTCTAGCCCATCGTGATTGGCGTACACTATCCGGGGACGGACAGTCCGGAGAACGGCTTGAATGAAGGTTTCCTCGCCCGATTTTGTCTCCACGAATACCGTTCGAAGGATGCCATGTCGCTCAACAACGAGTTCCCACGCGCGACCGAGCCTCTCAGGCTCCAATGCCTCCCCAGAAGAATAAGGGACAAGTTCAAAGTCATAATAGCTCTCATAGACGCCAGGAAACTTAAGTTGACTGAGGATGAAGCCTTCCTGGATCGGCGCAAGAGGATAAATGTCCTCGATGTCGGCGAGTTGACCTGAACCAGCACCATGGTGTGACTGGGTGTCTGATAGGAGTTCTTGAATATCAGCAGAAAGCTTCTCTTTGGAATATTTATGTTTAAAATCCGAATCTGATGATGTTGGCAGTGGAAATGGCGCTTGTCCCGATACGGGCTGGTCAGAAGTGACTCTTTTGGCACATTTAGCGAGGTCGCCCAACGTCGCACTTCGAATGATGTCTGGCAAAGATATTTCAAGACCATTTGCCCAACATTTCGCAGATAGTTGCATCGCCAGCAGTGAGTCTCCTCCCAATTCTAGGAATGACTCATTCATATCGATGTCTTTCTCATGAGTCTTCAGGACTTTGCCAGCGATTTCCAGTAGCAAACGCTCGGTTTCGTTGAGTACTCTTGGACTAGCCATAGGGGCCTTGATATTTATTTTGCTGCCGTTGTTGGTTGTTTCCGAATCCATCTGCTCGAGCCATTTGGCTACTTTGGTTCTGTTTAGTTTGCCGGAGAGCATCATGGGAATTTTCTTGATGATGATCCACGCCGATGGGACCATATATGAAGGAACCCGTCCCTGCATACGAGCCCGAAGGCCTGGAATCAGCCCTTCTAGGCTTCCAGCTTCACTCAACACCTCGATTTCCGGATCGGATGTTGTAGCCGAGATGCTCGAATGATGTGTTTCCGTGAGGGATATCACGGCAACAAGACGCTGTTTGTGGCTTCCTTTCTTTGGAAGGAACGCCATTGCATGTTCGACGGCTGTATGTTCCAAGAGGTGATGCTCGATTTCTCCGAGCTCTAGACGCTGCCCTCTAAGCTTGACCTGTGTGTCTTTACGGCCGATGAAAATGATTGAACCGTTGGCCTGGTAGCGGACCAAGTCCCCTGAGGCATAAAACCGCCGATACTTATTGTTCGTCTTGGACCGCGACCATATGGGATTCTCGATAAATGCTGCCGCAGTTCTTTTGCGATCGCCCAAATATCCTCGTGCCAAGATAGCTCCTTCAACGAAGAGTTCACCCACGCATCCAATTGGGACGAGACGATCATAGTTATCTGGGTCAACAATCCAGCATTTTCCTCCAACGGCGCGCCCTATGTTGGATGGATTGGTATCAGTGGATATGCGATTGTTGGCAGCAGCAATGATTGTCGCTTCGCTAGGACCATATGCATTAACAAGACGGACGACAGGAGCCCAAGTCTTGATATCGACTTTAGAAAGAGCCTCTCCGCCCAGCACCAAAGTCTTTAAAGATGGCACGTCATCTGGAGCCACCAATCTAGCGATGGAAGGCGTCAAAAGTGCCCAAGAAATATCGAAATGTCTGACCATCTCTGCTATGCCTTTCGCTCGGTCTTTTTCGTTTGGAATGCAGACGCAGGCACCAGCAGTCAATGCAATCAAAGTCTCTAGGATACTTGCATCGAACGTGAACGATGCGAATTGCAGTACCCTACTGGATGCGCTCAATCCAGTTGCTCTTACTTGTGCTGAGGCGCCGGTGCAAAATGCACCATGCTCGATGACGCACCCTTTGGGCGTGCCAGTGCTCCCCGAAGTGAAGATGATATACAGGGCGTTGTCGCTCTGAACCCCTGAATTTAAAGAGCCTCGTACACTGGAGAGGCTATATATTGATTGTTGGCTCACAATAACTGTGTTCCCCTGGAATATCGGCCAGATATTCTTTGTTGTCGTGGACGCCAGCAGGAATGGCGGGTTGCATTGGTTAACGATATTCTGAACTCGGGCTATCGGGTATGATGGGTCCAAGAATACAAAAGCACCTCCCGCCTTTATGGTAGCAACCATTGCCACGATCGCCCATGTGGATTTCTCGAAGCACAGAGGAACTATGATCTCAGGGCCCACGCCTTTTGATACCAAGTGATGGGCTAGTCGGTGTGACAGCCGGTCCAACTCGGCGTAAGTAAGGTTTTTGTCCCATCCGCAAACAGCCGGTGCGTCAGGATTTTCCATAACGCGGCGACTAATCAAGTTTTGTACGCGACTACTAATCCTCTTGCCCCCCGCCAAATTCCAATACTGAATCTGCCCTCGATGCATATCACTCAGCATCTCAAGGTCGCCAATTATGGCATCGGGGCGCTTCAGAAGATTTGATAGGGTGTGCTGGATGGAGTATGCTAAGTTTCTAGCTTGCTGTTCGCATAGGGTGTCCGTCGAGTATTCGAGTCTGAAGTTGGTAGATCTGGGCGTCTGATTGGCCCATAAAACCACGTCGAACTTCACGATGTCAGTTAGGCGCAGCAAGTAACTCCTCAATCTCCCAATTAATTGCCCACATACCTGATTCGCAAGCCATGATTGGCCATCACCTTCTGCCTCAGCTTCATCCTCATCTTCGGAGCTAGCGCTGAATACATTCTGAAATATTGCCAGCGTGTTCCAAGCTTCCAATCTCTTCGGGTCAAGCAGCTTTTGTACTTCCGTGGCATCATCCGCACAATGCGGATCGCTCTTAATTTCATCGGATTGGAAATAGCGCAGCAATTCGGCCACCTTCAGCGTTGGATCAATTTCTGCCTTGATGGGGACCGCCCTAGCAACGCCAAAAGCCTCAATGCCGGCGAAGAAGCCGATACCCGTTGAAGCTGTGTATTTGGCAAGAACCAACGCCCAAGCTGCTTTGACGATGCCTCGTCGTGCAGACAGACTATCGGCACCTGAATCGCCCAAGGATAACTCGGTCTCAATGGAGAATTTATGGCGCCCGAGATTGCTACATGACCCATCAGTGAGTTTAGGGAACGCACTCACCTGTGCACTTTCGATATATTCCTTCCAATAACTCATTTCGCCAGTGAGTGGTGGTTTGAACTCGTCCTTGAGCTATAATATAGAAATATTTAGTTATATCTATAATGTCGTTTCGTCGATTATATATCGAGCTAATAGCAGCCGTTCTATTAGACTATGTCGCTAGCAGGTGTTCTAGGAATTGGAGGGCATACTCTAAAACCTAATTTTACTTTCAGTAATGTAGTCTAATTACGGTATTTTGGGGTCTCAAAGCATGTGACATTGGATTTTGATATTTGAATTCTGCTCGAGCTATTCAAGAAGTTTGGGTTATCAATCGTTCATCTAAGAGAAGTCTCTTGGAAACCTTTTGGACAGAAAGATTGTTTGTCATAGGTTACCACATCGCCTCATCCAAATTGTACCCTAGTCGCGGCCTACGGTGTTATTCCAGCACGAGTAGATTGTTTCTCCTCGTCAGAACTAAGCACTCGTGGTCAGTCTCACTACTATGGTATGGATATTTTACCTGCAATGATCCCATAACGTTCCTGGGCCCCATACTTGACACTAACCTGGTGGCTAGCCGGCTTACGTGATGGTATATTCAGCAGGATTTAAATGCCGTACCTGCATTTACCGTATTCCGAGAGTGATATTATCGTCAGATTGATGCCAGAGTCCAGTTGTCAGTTCTGACCGTTGAAGTGGCAGGGGGTCTGCAGACCCTCGCGCTACTGCAGTGTCACGGTTCAAGTGCGGCTGTGGCTCGCATTTGAGCTAAATGTACTGTACGTAGTAAGCACTAAAAGATCTGCCGGGGAATTTCCCGAACGATTCTAGAAGCCCTCACATGCGTGTTCCTCCAACGGCATCTGGAGTCAGCTTTACGATGCTTGCCACTTCTAATGAGATTTCTCGTCTGAGAAAATGACAGAGATGGCAGGACTTGATACCTTGCAATCGCCGACTCCCGTGAATGTCTGAATTACCATGCACTTGGCCTTGAACGATGCGATCGTCGGCTCGTCTTGGCCGATGAAATTCCAACTTTCTTCGAGCGTAGAACAGAATAGCGGCCCCCTACAGAACAAATTGTATTGCCGCACCGAGAGCTCGTATCTTACGTTATGCGTGAATATGACTCCAATGCTTACGGTGCTGCCTCGTACGAGACTCGCGGCGGATTCCATGGCATCTAATTAGTGTGTGGTTTCTACCCACCTTAATTCTCGGTGCGAGTAAATTGACGATATCCACGATCGGATATCCGTATTCATATTTACCCAGGCTACCTCACCACTCCCACTGGTGGTGTTGCTGATACCACTCCATTTATCTTCGGGACTAAGTTATGGCTATCTTAACTCTCCCTTTACTCGTCTTGTCTTCATTGCTCAACTGCCATACTGAGGCCGCTGCGTTTCAAAAACGTGTTTCGGTAGCACAAGTGGAACGCTCTGTTTCTGCTAACGCGGCCAGAACCAACCTAGGTGCCTTCCATTTGGCCAAGTCATATGCCCGATACAATCGGCCAATTACTCAGGAGCTGAAACGGGGCGCCGGACAGCGAGGGACTGTGACATCAGTAAATAAAAACAACGATGCATATTGGGTGTCACCAGTAGATATAGATGGGCAGATTGTCAATCTCAGTACGTCCATTCAGATATATTCATTTCCTTATTAATTCCCATCCTGTGTTATTTTTCAATATCCTAAACATATATTTGCTATTCCTGAAATCTACAGAACAACACACTAATTATGCGGCGTTCGCAAAGTTTTTGATACCGGCTCCTCAGACCTCTGGGTATTTTCAACTGAACTCTCTACAAACTCAAGTAGTGGCCATAACGTCTTCTCACCCTTGAAGTCTCCGAGCTGGAAACTTCTTCCAAATGAAACCTGGGATACAGAGTACGGCGATGGTTCATATGCTAGCGGTCTGGTGGGGTTGAACAAAGTCTCGATTGGTGGTGCAGTGGTTGAATCCCAAGCAGTTGAGATTGCTACAAACGTATCGGCTTCGTTTTCAAATCTTGAGAGCGACGGGATCGTTGGACTTGGCTTTACCAATGGCAATACGGTGGTGCCAAACCAGCAGAAGACGTTTTTCGACAACATTGCTGGAGACCTTGAAAACCCCGTTTTAGGCGTGTCATTGCGCCATGATGGCCCTGGTCATTTTAATTTTGGCTTCTTAGATAAACGTTGGTATACAGGGAAAATTTGGTATGCCGATATTGATACAATAGATGGCTGGTGGGCGTTCAATGCAACCGGGTATGGAATTGGAAGGCATTTCAACAGTTAGTCCGATCCTCTTGTTCCCAAGCGTCAGTATTCAAGCTAATAATTTCCTTCCTCTGCTCCCAGGCACGGTAACTCCCGCCATTATGGACACTGGCACCTCCCTGATGGTCATGTCCGACGACATCGTGGTGCCGTATTACTCGCAAGTCGCTGGTGCCACCAATGGTACGAGCGGTTATGTCTTTCCTTGCGAATCCAAGTTGCCTAGTTTTACGCTGCGCATCGGTAGCGGTGGTATTTTTACAGTTCCAGCAGAGTATATGAACTTCGGTCTAGCATCGGCTGTCAATACGACGGTGCTAGCCAGTAGAGGCGATGGCACCCCGCCATCAAATAGCACTGACAATTCGTGTTATGGCTCCCTTCAGAGCAGTCAAACATCCGGGGAGGACTCACTCAATATTCTTGGAGATGTCTTCCTAAAGAGTACTTTCGTAGTGTTTGATATGCGTGGGCCAAAAGTGGGTATCGCACACAGGAGGGACTAGTCTGTTTAGGAAGGCTTGGTGGTGCTCCACAGCGGGAAGACTATTGAATAGATAGATAAGCATACGCTTTATTAAAAGGACAGATATTTTGCCCACATGTTTTAGATTTCTACTGTGCATTCTACCGTCAGCCACAGCGGATAATCCAACATTTTATCCTGCTGTCCTACCGCACCTTAGTGTCCTGGTCGTCCATTTCTCAGACTTCAAGATGCGCGAGTTGGCATTTCTGACCAACAGATCCTCCATGTATTGTCAGAAATGTCAGAACGCCCCCGTATATCATTTCCAGGCACACGGGCCATGGACATATTGACATAGTCGAAGGCAATTCAGCTACGACCAAAATATCTTTAAAGATGAGCGTTTAATCCACATCACAGCTTTTACTTTAACATCACAAAAAACAATGGATTTTCTACGGATTACTTTTCGTAATTGTACTCCTTACTCCTATTCCAAATTTATATACTTTATCGTACAATTTGATAATCTATATTGGCTCCGGCATCCAGCAGCAGAGCCACCACATCGCCATGACCATTTCTTGCGGCCAAATGCAACGCCGTAAGTCCTTTCCCATCATGAAGATTGACCTTTGCTCCGCTATTAACCAAGGTATGCACAGAATGTGTGAATCCACGCTCCGCCGCCGCATGCAGAGGCGTCTGCTGCTGCTCGCCCATTGCATCGGGATTCGCGCCGCGCTGAAGTAGCAGCCGGACGATGGACAACTGGTCAGTTAGAACCGCCTCATGTAAAGCAGTGTTCCCCTGATCCCTCGCTTCATTTTGATGGCTTCCCGGGCCCGATTGAAGATCCCTTGGCAACGATCCCTATATCATGTTAGTGCCTGTTCTGTAGTTCAATCGGCGAGCTCGATATAGCTTACCGGATCTTCAATCGGAGTGTCGGGCACTGATCCCTGCCCCATGAGAGACACTTCAATTGAATTCGTGCCGGAGGTGTGTGGACCAACGACAGAATTATCAACGGTGTTAAGGTTACCCTGAATGGCGGCATCAGCTAGGCGCGGCATCCAAATTGAACTTTCATTCCATGATGTAGGTTGGTGTAGTGCATCAGTATTCATAATGTCGGCCGTGCTAATGTCATTGTAGGGCATAACATGTGCGAAGCTTGGCCCCATTGCCGTTGGCGAGTACTTTTCAGGCGAGCATGGGCTGCTATGTTCAGAGGACGCGCCTCGTTGGCGGGCATATCGCTCTTGCTCTTGCTCTTGCTCTTGCTGTTGACGTTGCTTGTTCCTTTCTCCTATTTTGGCCAAAATTGCATTAGCATTTATCATATGCGTGGTAGACACTTTAGTGTGATGCTCTATGTAGCGGAGGTAGCTGCAGCAAAGAGGGGAAGAGGGGTCATTGAACGTACGAAGTTTGCGTTGAGCGATACGGTTTTGTCGTCTCTTGCGTTCAACTTGGTCTGTTACTACTGTCCAGTCGTCCTCTGCTCGAAGGTTACGGGCTTTGATGTCGGCCCTAGTTTCAAGTGGCATTTGATCGCGGGGCAGACTTGTATTACATCGTCGACATTGTCACTCCTAAAGGTGCTTTGTTTTCCGGGTGTACACGTCGTTGTATATTGTGGAACTTTGTGCATGGAGTAGATATTAATAGTCCGGGAAGAAGCTTCCACACAGGATGATATTGCCTCACCGGAAGTCTGGTTTGCAGCCGGTTGAGAGGTGCTTATGGAGATCACGAGCAGGGCTCTGTCGTTGGTGAGTTTGTGCTGATATAACTGCGATCAGCAATGTCGCAAGGCTTTCATAACATCGGTCTGAATTGCATAATTCTTCGGGGCTCCCTTCTCATAAGTGAGACTGTTGCTATATGGATACGTGGAAATTTTCCGGGTAAATCCTGGGAGGCTTGTAGGATTACGCAGTGCTGTGAAACCTGCGTTCGTATATATCTTTTCTATGTTCCACCTAGCCCCGCCTCAGGGTCGCCTTAATTAATAATATATCTTTTCCTGTTTTCGTTTCTCTTCTACAGCTACGATTGAATCCTCCCTTTTAACTAGTCTCTATTTTCAACGTAACAACGCGCACCCTGGCACACTTGGCACTTGAAGAGTTCACTAGTATGAGGTTAAGAAGAAGTAGCATTTTGCAGGAGCTGAGAAGCTCGAATAGACTCGCGGTAGTATAACTCAATGATTACCTTACCTACGTGGAATGCGAGGTCGCGGGCAACTGCCAGCTTTGGCAGTTGTATGGGCGACATAGGTTACCTAGGTGCCTGCGTACTAACGCGCAAATCATATATGTACCTTGGCACCTGGGCACCTTGTTGGACCTTGTCTGGTTCCATACCCATATGGAGAGTTTGGCATAGCCTACCTGTCTGCTGGTAGTCTGACGTGGCTCATTCATTATCAAGTGCCTTTCGTATATATTTCTCGTACCTTTCCTAGCTAGGGAGGTACTTAGGTACCTAAACGGCACATGTTCGTAGCGTCGGCAGTCGTTCTGCTAGACACACGCAATCCTCCACGCAAAAGAACAGACCGATCAAGTGGCGTGAGGTCCGAAATTGCGGCGGTGACGGGGCCGCCATCCGCAAAAGCTTGTCCTTCTGAAACCTGGTCGCACAGGGAGCAATATTCCGAGACGTGGCTTGGCTAGACCTCCCTATAGGCGCGTAGGGCGTAGATCATCCAGCAAGGAACACGGGATCCTGGGGCTGGCAGAGTAAGCTTATATCACGTGGATGCTTCAACGGCGTGTTTCTCAGATGTCATCTTATCCTGCCTAGGTGGTGTTCTTGGCCACTTCTGTCTCATATTCTCATTCTCCGTGCCCCGTAAGGACGAGTCCGGGGCCGAGTATATTCCGGCGTACAGGTGGTTGATGGATGCAAGTTCCATCCTTCCCGTCAGACCCAACCAAACCCCTAGACACAAGGTGAAGATCCATTGTAATACGCTGTAAGCTGCAGTGAGTAATCCCACGCCTCTTAGAGCCAAATTCCAGGGAGGAGAATTTGATGAATACGGTGTATTTATCGCACTCGGTGTTAAATAAATGCGGTATAGGCGGTTGTCGGCATGACGCAAACAGATGTGCGTCACGAACCACAACTGAAATATATTTGTGCATGTCAACATTGTCATACAATGCAAGGTACCTAAGTTGGACTAATAGGAGAATTAGCAAAATACATTCACATACATTGCGAAGATTATAAAGATATTATGCCATGATTTGCTCTGTCATACTCGGTCTAACTCTAAGTGGCTTAATGTCTATGCTTATGTCAGATATTCGTTGACGACCTGGTGGACCGGCGCGAAACTCCCATCTTGAACTTACTTCTTCCTATTCCAACTCCAGCTTCACCGCACGTACCCTTAATGTAAACGGCTAAATTACACGTGAAAATAGATTTACATGTAATGTTGTCGTGATCGACAGTGCCGTAAACCCTGTTACACAGGTTGAGATGCCTGCCGCTTATGTCAGCCTCGCCATTGTCAACTTGTCAGATCCCCCTTGAACGTCCATCCAACTACCTACCTACCGACAGCTCCCTATGCGCAACATCCTATCAAAGTCGTTCTCTTTATGGAACATACGGTACTTATGGCTCTTTTCAACAGATTCAAGAGATACAGTACATAGAAAATCCTAACACTACTCGGCCTCTCCCAAACACAAAGCCACCCGACCGTAGATATGGTCAACTACACGGCACCATGCTCGGTGGCGGACCAGAATGTGTTTGGACCGCAAGTGGCAGCATCATGCCTCCATGGCTTTGACTTTACCTTACTATTTGAAGATAGCATATTAACCATCCTACCGTTGGGTATTGCCCTGATTCTGGTGCCTCTCAGGATCCGAGCGCTTGTCAAAACCGATGAAAAGGTCCAGCGATCATGGCTTTACGTTTCAAAAGGAGTATGTATATGTTGTCGCCGGATATTTTGTTTCCAACCCTACTATTAAGACGGGAAATGCGCTCAGACTTATGCACCGCTAACAATATAAACAGGTGGCACTCTCCATATATGTTATCCTCCAAATTGTACTGCTGGCTCTCTGGGGCTCCCTAAACCTTCCCAAGAGCAAAGCTACGATTGCAGCCACTGCATTGACCCTCATCGGATTTGTTTCGTTTATATATCTCTCACATCTTGAGCACATACGTTCCGTGCGACCTTCGACTCTCCTAAATGTGTACCTCGGATTCTCTGCACTGCTCGATATTGCGCGGGTCAGGACTCTGTGGTACATGCCTGGGAACTTAGCAGTGGCTGCCATCACCAGTTCAAGCTTTGGTCTTAAGCTGCTTATCCTCCTTCTAGAGGCTAAGGAGAAGCGTGCGCTATTGAAACGGCCATATGAGAATAGCGCGCCGGAAAGCACAGGAGGCATTTTCAACCGAAGTACATTCTGGTGGCTGAAAGATCTTTTCTGGCGAGGATTTAAGTCCTTATTGACTGTTGACACGCTCTTGCCGCTGGATGAGGAGATCATTTCTGCGTCTGACACCCATAGCATAGCGCAGAGGTGGAATAAAGGTATGCTAACACAGCTATATCTTCATCATATATGTGTGCTGATTTCCCTTTTGCAGCTGACAAGTCTGGGCCAAATGCCTTACTGTGGACATTTGCTATTCATTTCAAATGGCAGCTCCTGGCTGGCGTCTACCCCAGACTAGCCTATACAGCATTCAACTTCGCACAGCCCTTCCTTGTGCAACGTGTGCTTGATTTTATTGACGAGCCTAAACACATCAACTCATCAAATATTGCATATGGGCTCATTGGCGCATATGCCCTAGTATATTTTGGCATTTCCGTAAGTCTTCAAATATTTGCGCGAAGATAAACCCAGCTGCGAGCTGACACACTCGTCTTATAGTTCTCATATGCCCTGTATGAGCATAAGACCTATCGCGTCATAACTATGATCCGTGGCAGCTTGCTGCCGATGATTTTCGACAAGACACTTCAGGTCAGCGCCTCCGCTGTTTCCGATGCTGAGGCGGTGACGCTGATGAGTGCGGATATTGAGCGCATCGGATCTGGCCTACGCGAAATGCACGAGATGTATTCAAGCGTAATTGAGCTTGCGTTAGCGCTATGGTTGTTGGAAAGGTTGCTTGGTGTTGCAATGGCCGCGTCGACTGTATTCGTTGTTTGTGAGCTCCCCTGGTGTTTAATTCCTTCTTAGGCCAGCTAATAACCATAATCTCAGTGTGCCTTATAGCTGGCATGCCAATCGCTGTTGCTGCTGGTAATGCCCAAGGTCAATGGCTGGAAGCAATTGAGAAGCGCATTGCTGTGACATCGAAGGTACTCGGGGGTATGAAAGGAATCAAAATGACGGGCCTAGTCCGCCCAATATCCGAGAACGTGGCAAGGCTGCGAGAGCTGGAGATTCGTGCCTCCGGTCTGTTCCGTTTGTACACAGTCTTTGTCCTGACATTATGTATGCATGATTTATTCTCCTATTCCCTCATGTGCAGAATGATAGCCGCTGACCTGAACTATAGCTTATGCCTCTTCCGCCTTGGCGCCAGTCTTTGGCTTTGGCCTGTATATCCTCCTAGCACGAGCCCATTCTACCACGACCTTGACGAACGGCATCGCATTTTCTGCCCTCACACTCTTCTCTCTCTTAGACAAGCCTATGGTTGCGCTTGTCGACGGAGTGGAAGAATTGATGACTGTAGTTAATTGCTTTCAACGAATCCAATCGCACCTTCTCGAGGAGGAACGCGTCGACTGCCGGGAAATCCCTGGCGGAGCCTCCTCCACTACATCGGCGTCTATTGATGAGAAGGATGAAGGGACAAATACCGAAAAGAAGAGTCTCCCTACCGTACAACTGCAATCGCTTCTAGATAATCAGGACATTTGTGCTGTTGTTAGAGATGCATCTGCAGGCTGGTCGAGTGATGAACCGTCTCTTCTTACGAATCTAAACTTCGAAATTAGGCGTGGAAAAACGACCATGCTTGTTGGTCCAGTCGGCTGCGGCAAATCAACTCTTTTGAAGATGTTGATTGGAGAGCTCCCTGAAGTGTCGGGGTCCGTCGCCACATCGTACCGAAACGCAGCCTACTGTTATCAGTCACCCTGGATAACATTTGGCACTATTCAACAAAATATCTTAGGGGGATCGATCTGGAATAAGCCCTGGTATGATACTGTTGTTCAAGCATGTGCTCTGGATACCGATATTCAGGACTTCCCCGATGGCGATCAAACTAAGGTTGGTACACGAGGATCGCGACTTAGCGGCGGACAGCAAATACGAGTGGTGAGTGTGAATCCAAGCTACGCAAGCGTGGGTAAATATATTGACGGAGTTATCTAGGCCCTAGCAAGAGCTCTCTACTCGAAAGAACCTGTAATGATTCTTGACGATGTCCTTACTGGCCTGGACCGCACCACCGAGCTATTCGTCTTGCGTTCCGTCTTTGGCGAACAAGGATTAATAAAGGCGGCTCAAACAACTGTAGTACTCGCTACCAATACACGTATGCAATCCCCTCTATACTAAATTTCCAGATGGGTCGTGCTAAAGTGTTATCTAGCTCGTCATTTGTCGTGTGCGGATTATATCATGGTTCTCGACAACAATGGCCACCTTGTGGAGCAAGGCTCGTCCGATGAAATTTCTGGACAAAGCGCCTATGTGAAAAATCTTTCTACTCAGCCTCTAGCTACTTCAACGTCCAGAGCACCGGAAGTGGAGCTCACCGATGAGACGTTGCAGGAATTGAATCTCTCCGATGAGGAAACGCACGAATCAGACCGCCAAACAGGTGACATCACCGTCTATCTGTACTACTTCCATGCTGTAGGGCCAACTTTTATGGTGCTGTTAATCTTTTCCTGCATGGTCTTTGTGTTCGGCCTGACATTCCCTCGTAAGCTATACTACGCCCATTATTTCCATCCCTTTTTCTAACAGCTGCGGTAGAGGTCTGGTTGCAGTGGTGGACAGAAGCTAATGAGAAACACCCCAATGAGCGTATCGGTTACTGGCTTGGCGTATATGGTGGGCTAGGTGGACTAACAATGTTTGCCACATTTGGTGGAAACTGGTGCGTATGGCTACTCGTTTCATCTTGCTCATATTTATTAATGCATATCTACAGGCTCTTCTCTATGAGAATTGTGCCCAAAACGGCAAGAAGGTTTCATGATTTATTGCTCACCACTACGATGGGGTAAGTTTCTCCTTGGAGTGTACACTGCCAAGTATTAATGTTTGACTAATCAGGGCGACAACCTCCTTTCTCACTTCGACCGACCTTGGAAATACTATCAACCGGTATGTGTACTGATTAGTACCCCCTTCCTTCATATCCCTCTTCATCTCTCCCGTCTCCATTAATTTTGTGCGTTGCCTTCACTGCTAACCCGAGGCGTTCATAGATTCAGTCAAGATCTTGAACTAATTGACATGGAACTTCCCGAGGCTTTCCAATCCACGATTATAGCGGGGTTAAGTTGCATCGCGGAAGGAGTCTTGGTCTTTGTTGGCTCGTCCTATGTTGCAGCCTGCATTCCCGTCTGCATAATCGTTGTATACTTCGTCCAGAACTTCTACCTTAGAACTTCCCGCCAGCTCCGGTTTCTAGATATCGAAGCTAAAGCTCCCCTTTTCTCTCAATTCTTAGAGGCCTTAAGCGGCCTACCCACTATCAGGTCCTATGGATGGGGAGCAGAATATCAACGCCGGAACAAGATTGCTCTTGATGCATCGCAGAAACCGTACTATCTCATGTTTTGTATCCAGAGATGGCTTAATCTTGTTCTAGATCTTCTAGTTGCATGTATTGCCACCTTGGTAGTAGCTGTTGCTACAACTCTGAAAGGGAAGGTGTCGTCGAGCTTCTTAGGAGTCGCACTATTCAGCATCGTCAGTTTTAGTGGCAGTCTGCAGCAGTTAATAACGGAGTGGACTCTGCTAGAGACCGCCATTGGAGCTGTTTCGAGGATCCGCGCTTACGTAGTGCGTACTCAGCCGGAGGATCAAGTGTCGGAGACCGACGATATTCCAGAACATTGGCCAAAGGATGGCCAGGTTCAATTTCACAACGTCTCAGCATCCTATCAGTACGTTTATTGCTTAGCCTCTGACTCATGGAAAGTTGGAACTCCACTAACAAGTGACAGGTCCTCGTCGGAACCGGTTCTGAAAGATATTAATCTTCTAATCGAACCAGGTCAGAAGATAGCGCTTTGCGGTAGAACTGGCAGGTAAGAGTTTTCAAATCTACACGTATTACTTGTTAGTGCTAATAAATAATAGTGGTAAATCATCTTTGGTCTCCACAGTCCTTCGAATGCTGGACTTGGACAAAGGATCGATCACAATTGACGGGGTTGACATATCAAAAATCTCCCGCTACGAGATTCGCAGTCGATTGAACACACTTCCCCAAGAGCCTTTCTTCCTCCATGGCGATGTGCGTTTGAATATGGACCCACGTGGTAGCGAGACAGATGAGAAAATTATTGATGCACTTAAATCTGTCCGCCTCTGGGATTTCATCGAGGCTAAAGGCGGATTGGATATGGAGCTCTCTGAAGACATCCTCTCACACGGGCAACGACAACTCTTCTGCTTGGCTCGCGCCACATGCAAGACCAGTTCTATATTGATTATGGATGAGGCCACGAGCAGGTTCGTTTTATCTCGCATTTACTGGAATGTTGCATTATATTTACTAACTATACTCAAGTGTTGACTCGGAGACGGACGAGCTCATGCAGCAGGTTATCCGCTCGAAATTTGAAGACCAGACGATCATCGCTATAGCGCACAAGCTGCATACGATTCTCGACTTTGACAAGGTCGCCATCCTTGATAAGGGCCGAGTAGTGGAATTCGATGCTCCCCAAGCGCTCCTCGTCAGAGAGGGCTCAGCTTTTAAGCGGCTATTTGAGAGTTCAGCACGGTCTGACCGTTCTTCAGAAAATGGGAGTGATGAGTGATGCTTCTCTGTGCATAGAATATAGAATTAGACTACGGTCATAAAAGTTGGTGGCATTAAAAGGGCGTATATAATACAGTGTATTTAATTACAACCAACACCTGGACTTGGCATTATTGTAGTGGTTACCCCTAAGCTAAGCGAACTCCTTGCGTTCCCCTTCGACAACACTACGGAATTAAGAGATAGTTGTAATCATTATTTTACTATATAAGAGCACCTGAGTAGTAGCTGTAAAATATATAAACTATTATTTCCATATGAATTAAGTCTTCGCATAACGCTAAGTTCTACTAAATTACTGTGAAAAGCCCCACAAGGCATTGGCTGACAGCTTAATTCGGCAAAGGACGCGACTCGGGGGCGAGAAACATTGCGAATGCCGAAACCTTGTATTATCATATGCCATTTTTGATGTCTCTAATGAGTAGTATACTACGTAAAACCTATCCGTCCCTGAAGCGGCTCTGTATATCCGGCCTAGGGTATATCCCTGTAGAGGCGCGATCGGCCGCTCAAAGAAATCGATCGGTCTTCCGCACAACCATGTCCCACCCAACGTCGCACAAGTACAGTCAGAATTTCAAAATGATTGACAGTTTACGAACGACATCGGGAGAATAGGCACCGTACCCAGGAGGATCAGATCCTGGCACGTGGCATGCAAATCCCGAAGCCTAATCACACCAGCAACGAAAACGTCCCGTCCCTTGCATCTCGTACCTACATGGTGGGGTTTTTAAAGTGCTTGTTCCAAAACGTTCCAGAAATCTGACTCTGATGCTGTTACCTAACATATATTATATATTTAGGAAGGATTCAGATCCCACGGTCTTTCCGGGGTGACACTGCGGCGACAAGATGCATCCCAGCGGGTTGTATAAATGCATCCTATTGGTGAGGTATTGACTTAAGAATGGAGCATCAAGTAGCCTAAAATAAGACCGCTGCGAAGTAATACGTATAGTTTCAGGTAGGTACGTTGCTTTCTGACTGTCATAATTTAGGGTAACGGTGTGAGAAATAAGGTTCTTTTTCGTTTCCATAGTAGGTGCCCTTGACAAGTTGAAGGACATCATCCTCAGCGATGTCGTGCTTATACAAGGCCGGGGCACAGCATGCTCACGCGGCAGTCACGATCTTCACTATTCTAGAATTGATCCCCAAGTGTGATCCCTCCATTACCACCTTGTCATGTCACTGAAACTCCACCGCTCAGCATGGTAGTATTATGGTACAATTCGCCATGTCATACAGCAAGCAATCATGTTAAATCTAGAATGTTCATCCGTTCACCGCCGGGGTATTGACATACGGATCAGCCTTGCTAAGCCCTCTTGCTTATGAGCATGATATGTTTATTCGCCTGTTCTCTGGAAGTTTCACGACCCCCGAAGAATTACCGCCTTCTCAGCTATTGATTTGTTTAGAGTACTAGCACCGGAAAGATTGCTACGGAGGGACCAATGGATCCGGTTTCAGGACGGACGCCTCAGCTTCCGTTTGCCGCGCGTTGTCAGATATTAGCTCTCGAAGTATTACGTATGGTTAGGAGCATTAGCAATCCAAAGAATTAGCACGCCATGAAAGGGCTGCCCTGCCGTAGCTCCAAAACAGCTTCTCACAAAACACTTCACCCAGAAATTCAAGTCGTATGACTCTTCAGCTCGTTTCCGCAATTATTTAACTCTTAAGGTATCGTCTATCTTGTATTTGCAGTGCTCGCTGGCTAATTTTATCCTAGATTGGTTTAAATATCTTTCCGAAGTTCAAACATTCCCAACTACTTGCTGGTTCATGAGACAATCAAATATGGCTACTTTTGTTGGTCAAATGCCAGTGATACCCAAGCTAAGGCATCCTCTCAAAACACCTATTGTGACTGAAGAAGCTGTATGGCCGCAAGATGATCTACCCATTGGCCCAAGTAGTGTTGGGGTGATAGCTGTTGGATTCTCTGGCGGACAGGTGCGCAAACCAAGCACTAACTAGACTCTCATGCACAACCAGTGTCACTCACTAACTTCCTTTAGGGCAAGCAAGGAGTTGATATGGGCCCGGCCGCGATCATCGGCTGTGGACTTCTTGAAGAATTAAACTATGGTCTCGGAATCAGACTACATCATGACCATAAGATTCATACGTATGAAGATATGGTTCCAGAGTTTGAAGCCGATAGCAGAAACATGAAGCGACCGCTGGCGGTCTCGATCGCTACTCAGGCGCTAGCCCATCAAGTTTACGAGCAGGCACGCAAGAATCGATGCGTTCTGACGCTAGGAGGCGACCATAGCATTGCCATTGGAACTGTAGCAGGCGTAGCTCGGGCCACTAGAGAACGGCTGGGCAAGGATATCGCAGTCATTTGGGTGGATGCCCATGCCGACATTAATACTCCAGAAACTAGCGATAGCGGAAATATCCACGGTATGCCGTTGGCAATGTTGGCTTCACTAGCACAGACAGCGCCGGGCACGCCGTTTGGCTGGCTGCAGAGTAAGGCACACGGTGGCAGGACACCGGTTGTTGATCTTAAGAAACTGGTCTATATTGGGTTGCGGGATGTGGAAGAGGCTGAGCAGCAGATTATTGAACAGTATGGCATCAAGGCCTATACTCGAGTTGATGTCCACAAGTACGTTTATTCTTGCTTTGCTGCCTATTCATCCCATATAGCCACATTCATATTGACTTTTATGACAGATTGGGTATTGAACGAGTCCTAAAAGATACCCTCGAATATATCGGCCGAGACACCCCCATTCATCTATCCTTCGATATTGATGCGCTTGATCCTGAATTGGCTCCATCAACAGGAACACCTGTTCCTGGAGGCTTGACTATGCATGAAGCGTTACTCATCGCCCAGGGCGTACATCGTACTCGCAATATGGTGGGTATGGACCTTGTCGAGATTAACCCGCTCGAAGAGCCTGGCGAGGACGGGTTGGGAGCTGCGCAGACAATCGCATGCGGCACTGAGATTGTGCGGCATGCATTTGGGGCGATGTCGTTAAGAGAGGATGAATATAAAATGTGAAAAATGAAGGGGGGCACAAATACATTAGATTTTATTATGGATGGGGGCGTTAGGCAACTGCTTTTCCACTTGGGATATATACATGGGCAATCACAGCATTTGTGAACTACAGGAAACACTTGTTTATATTATTTTATGCAGTCAACTTTGGTAGTTGTTGTATCTTACTCAAGAAATGAATTCGTTAGTGCCGTGTTGATGTCATATAGATATATGATCCGCCTTGCTTTCTGCTGTAGTAATATGTGAAAGCTAGCTAAAGGGAATTAAGTAGAGTGGTGGCACCATATAATAAGCTAACTTAGCGTTTGGGTCCTTGTAGTAGCAAGCTAGATAATCGGCACTTTATGAGTCTAGTCGTTAACCAGAAAACTTATTGGTTTTCTGGTCCAGGTAGAGTACAAAGTTAACCTCTAAGAGATTCCGCTTTATTATATCCCCGTAAACCACAGTAATTAAATCGGATTGTCAAGATAAATCGCCCACTAGGCACGATGGGATCATATAATCAACTCGCTACTTGTAAGGCTATCAAACGGCTGTTCCACTCCTAGCTAATTAACTAGGCCCAATCTTTGGGCTCGACAAACCTGGGTGAGCTGAAGAAGTATCAGCCTATTGCGCCTGTCATTCGGAGACTACCCTATGAGCACACTAAAGATACCGTCAGCTGCTCACCCTGGGTTATCAGGTGCCTAGGAAATATTCTTACAGGTTCTAATGTACATGTTGGGCTGCATTAACACCTGCAGCCACTGATTACACGGGCCGTTATCAACATAGACCCCTTATTATGGATTCCACAATATGCACCGCCACATATTTTGCATATGAGTTCATTCCGCCTGGTACACTCTTCGCACTGCTGCTATTAGTGTGGCCTATACAGATACCGAAAAATCTGCACTTACAATAAAGCCGCATTCGAAGCAGCTTCGTATGACTCCGGGCTGCGGGCATATTAGCAGGATCCAAAATCTAATCTCCCTAAAGGAAACTAAGGCAACCCATAGGCTTTGCTTAGAAGCCGCTCGAGTCAACCTAGCAACATCATATCACTTCTCGCCAGGTAGTGATAAGCTTTCCAGTTTAAGCCAAAAGAAAAATCAGTATATACCTTAGCAGCCGTTGGTTGGTTCCCATCAAGCATGTTTTCACCTGCTTCCCGAAAATGTAGTGGGCCGGTGTCATTCGGTGCATGTTCTGGAGTCTCATAGCAATCCTCGCACCACCATTTATGACAACTATCACAGTATCGGTTGCGAAGGCATTCGATGCATCTTACCAAGAGCTTCATGTCGGAAGCGTCTTCGGTTGGGGTTTTTGCTGACCTAACGGTCGAAGTGTGAAGAGGATGTGGAGCCAATAGAGGAAAGTTCTCCAAGGGAGATTTTCCAAATTCAGAAAGCCCCTCGGGGGCAGTGTTGCACTTGCAACAGCCCCCAACCGCATAAACAGCAATTTGTGGTTGAACATACACTGCTCGGAGCCTGTACCATGGGATTGGTCCCTCGCCATCTGTCGCAGTGACAGGTGGCCAATGTCTAGGGCCATTACAAGCAACGGTGTCGAAACTAATGATCCCACGACACGCCATAATAGTGCTTGCCCACCCAATGTGCTGAGACTTTTTAACTACCCTTCCTCTCTTTCCGTACCATTGGGCACCACCACCCTCCGTATCAATGCTATCTCCAGAGGCGGATAAGGGATTGGTCCTTCTACTAGCAGTGGGAGACATATCTCCACTGGTGCCGAAGAGGTACAAGCCTTCTAGTCTTGGGACATTTGGCGGCCTGGTGGGGCGGATAACGTATCGCAGCACTTGCTGGAGCTTCCGTTCGTTGAGATATCGGACATTCTGAATAGATAGGATACGAACATTGAAGGAGTCGTGGCATATAATTTCCTGAACTAGGTCAGATGTCACGGACAGGCCATCAAGGATCAAGGTATGGACGTCCTGGAGAATGTTCTGCCGTCGAAGCGCGTGGAAAATGCCTAGCAAGGGCCCGCCGTAAAAGCTACCATACTATTAACATAGATCTATCTCATCGCATCCAGAGTAAGATTGATTTGGGTACTGACTCGTCTTCGGTGAGATTCTCGTCTAGCTGAACATTGCGCCAAACTTCCCCACCATGATCGATCGGGGCGATATCGAACTGGGCAGCCTTGCAGCGCGTAAGATCGAGATGCCTGAAGACGCCCGGTGTATGGTGAATAAGGGATTGGAATGCTTTGGAAGTGGCACCGAGGGCCAATAGGGAGTAGACTGGCAGGTATGGAGCAGATTGATATATGATTACTGTGTTCGATAGTAATTGTAGTAGAGTCAAAGGGAGTTTATGTTCATCATGGGTGGTTTGGCAAGGTTGGGATGGAGATGTAGCGTGGTCCGCCATGGGTTCTAAAGTCCACCAGCAGGCATTAACTCGTATATCAATAGATGTATGATGTTGTTATAAGAGACGCTCTAGAGACGGAATAGCTGCCTATGTACCTAGGTACCTGGTTAAAGTGGGGGTTGTGCCGGTATTCAGCCGGCCGACATATCTCCCTGCGAAGAACAAAAGAAGTTCTACCAACACCAGGTATGCCTAACAATATCGTAGGTTGGCTCAAAAGTTACTTTCTGAGGCCCTAACGCTCAAGCGGTACCGCTCCTTAGTCTTTTAAACATATTAAGTGTTGTTATGGATAACAGTGAACATTGACTACATTACAGTACATTCTGTACGATCTTATCGCGCTATCTTATCTCTTATCGCTTACATACTGTACCTAGGTATCTCTTATCGTGTTAGTCACGTGCGAACAGCAATAGCATGTTCTCGAACCTGCGATGCGATCTGACAAAACAAGAACCTAAACACCGTGAAATATTAGGTAAATATTGCCACACCCCAATATAGCCATAACTTACACTATCTCAGACCCTTCGTCCCCTACTTTTCTATGCGCTCGCGCTTGATCTACCTGTTCTGCTTGTTGGAAATGCACATGCACATCCTGAGCCGGAGACCTTATTGTTCTCAAGTCCGACACGACATTACGACATCATGACAGTTCCAACACCGGAAATCACCCTCAAATGGTCTTCCGTTTTTAGAGTGGCGGACAGAAGTAACAAAACACTCCCCGGCGACAAAATCCTTCTTCCTCAGTCAGCCCTTGAGCAGCTCCTCGCCGTATCGACGGTGACTGTCACCTCAAACGTCCGACAAACTAATTCGGCCTTCGACCCATTCAATCCATACTCCCTTGCCGCAGCACGAGCAGAACAATCTCAATGGCGAGACACGCAGCAACAGCTTCCACACCCGCTGACCTTTCGGTTGGTAAATACGGAGAACGGGAATGTGGTATATGCCGGCATACGGGAATTCTCAGCCGTGGAGGGGGAGGTGGAATTGAGCCCATTTCTATTAGAGGCGCTGGGAATTTCAATCCCTCCGCCGAAATCGCAGTCAAAACCTGCCTCCGTACACTCGAGTGATTCCGGATTGCCAGACCAGCCCATCGACCTTACCAACGCCGACGATGACAACGTACCGCGGGTCACCATACATGCGCAGCAACTCCCGAAGGGTACCTATGTCAGGCTTCGGCCGCTGGAAGCGGGGTATAATCCGGAAGATTGGAAAGCATTGTTGGAACGGCATATGCGGGAGAATTTCACCACTTTGACAAATGGGGGCATCTTGACAGTTCGTGGATCAAAGACTGAGGAATTCCGCTTTCTGATTGACAAGATCACTCCCGATGGGGACGGAATATGTGTTGTCGATACAGATTTAGAGGTGGATATCGAGGCTCTGAATGAAGAGCAGGCACGGGAAACGCTCAAACAGATTATGGCAAAAGCACAGAAAGCTCCGGGAACATCAGAAGGCACATCTGTCGGCGGAGATTTGAATCTATGGAATCCAACCATAGGGCAGGTATTGGATGGCGATTATGTTGATTACCAACTTCCGTCTTGGGACCGCTCGCAGGCCATTGATATCGAGTTATCTACTGAGGATGGGGAGAATCTTCAGTTATTTGCTAGTCCCTTTTCACCGCGCCAACGAGCAAGGCCACGACGTGATGAGCATGTTCTTGCAGATTTCAGCTCTCAGACATCAAGGAATATTACTATCCAACCTTCCAATATTGAATTAGAAAATGCAGAAGCATTGTTTATTTCTGTGCATGCTAGCGCGAACGCCGATAGTGAAACTCCCAGACTTCACAAGTTCTCGCTTCGATCACAATCAATACCCAAAAACAATAGCTTTGGGTCTTCTTCCAATCCAGTCGCGATCGACGAAGACGAAGACACGAAAATGCATGGGCCAGATGAGGAACAATGCAAAAACTGCCACCAGTGGGTTCCCAAGCGAACGATGATGCTCCACGAAAACTTCTGTCTCCGGAATAATATCATATGCCCACACTGCTCGAATGTTTTCCAGAAGAAATCCGAAGAGTGGGAAAATCACTGGCATTGCCCATATGATTCCCAGCATGGCAACACCCCTTCGAGCAAATCAAGGCATGATGATATATATCATAAACCCCACCAATGTCCAGGCTGTCCTTATGAAGCGCCTAGTCTCATGGATTTAGCTAGGCACAGGACATCTGTTTGCCCCGGCAAGTTGATTTTATGCCAATTCTGCCACCTCGAGGTTCCCCAGGAAGGCGACCCTTTCGACCCGTCTCCAGAATCCCTTATTTCTGGCCTCACGGCGCACGAATTAGCCGATGGTGCAAGAACAACTGACTGCCATCTCTGCTCTAAAATTGTTCGGTTACGCGACATGGCTACCCATCTTCGCCATCATGAGCTCGAGAAATCCACTCGCTCTATACCGGAGATCTGCCGCAATGAGAACTGCGGACGTACACTTCATGGAGTGGGCAAAAACGGAGAAATTGGCGCCGCTAGCCGGATGGGTCAAGGGCCTGGAAACGATCTCGGGTTATGCAGCATTTGTTTCGGGCCGTTATACGTCAGTATGCATGACCCGGAGGGCAAAGCTTTGAAAAGACGCGTTGAGCGGAGATATTTGGCCCAGCTCATCAAGGGCTGTGGCCAAGCTTCTTGCACTAATGAGTGGTGCAAGACGGCGAAGGCCAAAACTGGAAAAGGAAGTAGTGCATTATCTACGCAGGAGGCATTACCGATGGTGAAACCCTTGATGGAAAGTTATGGTGATCGGACCTCGCCGATGTACTTTTGCGTGGATAGTACCAGCCAGAAGCGGAGGAAGTTGGCGGAAATTCTGGCCGCGGAGAAGAATTTTGATTTTGAATGGTGCATAGCTGCTTGTGAAGCAGAGACGGGAAATCTCGACGCCGCCCGACAATGGCTCCAGAACTGGGCGCCAAGAATGCGATGAAATGGTCTATAGATCAGGCATTTGATGTTGAATTAGACGAGTTACTAGACATGCATAGCGAGGAGTTGGTTGGCTGCCCTTTATGTAGGGAAGATACCAGAGTATAGATATGACTTCCGCTTCTATATTTTTAGATGATACTTATGATGTGATTGACTCGTGAGACCCTTATGGCAATATTTCATCATTCAAAACGCATGACTCCTCAACTTCATCTTTTCGGTTTATAGTGACTTTGACGTATGAAAATAGATTTTGCAAGTACAAAACTTGAATATTTGAATATAGGTATCTTCTATTAATTTTTGAATTGTAACCTTGACCCCACGTATGTTCTTCCTAGTAAACCCGTCCAATATTTTAAAAACGTGACATGCGCTTGACGCAGAGTTTGCTGAACCACCCGTTCCTGTATTCGCGGCGCTGTGCTTTCTAGATCAAACCAGTTGAACGCCATTAAGCCGCGCAAACCGCCCGATCAACGCCAGTATCTTGCCAGTACTCCGATAAATCAAGAGATTGAAATTATATAACCTCGTATCATGGCATCCTGAGAATAATTGTAACCGCGGTATGAGATTCTCCTGACCATTTATTCCCACGTAGTGACTTGACTTGCTCATTATGTCCGAAATCCAGCACTTTAATAGAATCACATATTTAAATGAATCCGAAGATCGGTACGGCGCAGTGAAATGGCTCGGAGGTGTTGATTAGGCCGTCCATATCGAAGCATCCCGTGTCCGATATATATCACAGTTTGTAAGGTCATCGTGCTAATAGACGAGTTAGCACAGGTCTAGAATACTGTGCTATGGGCTCGCTCGATTTCAGAGTCGAGAGAACGTGAAAATTTGGGCTTACTAGACATAACGAGCGTCACCCCAAACAACATCCAATTCATACACGTAAACGCCGTGGCAACCCTCAATCCCGTGATAGCAGAAGCTTCATTCGGAATTGTGCTGATGAGATCAAGTTCCTGACTGAATACGTCGCTAATGGCATTTTGCGCTCCATCCCAAGTTTGGCATTCCCAGATGAGGAAAGAAAAAGACGTTAACCATAATATCACGGTGATGGCTTCCAGGATGCTGACTGGGTTAGTGAAGGATCGAGGAGGGTATGAGCAGTGGGAAGCGCACAAGTGAACCCAATAATTATAAAATTTGGGAAGCCACTGAGGTATGATGAAAATCTGCCCGGTGATTGATTAGTTGCAAGTCTCGGGAGAGTTGGGGACAGTGAATGTCTGCCAACTTACATAGCCCATCATTACGACAGTCCACAGGAAAGTGGCCATGGTCAAAGCTAGACTTTGCATGAGCATTCGCACAAGATCTCACCACCTTTTGAAAGCTTACTAAAAGTGTGGAACTAGTAGCAATTTATCAGTACCATTTCCGAGAGGTTGGAGAGATACAATGACATACGTAGTCGCCGCCAAATACATGGACAACAAAATCCGTGAGACATAGTGCTATAAATCCCAACATCTAGTCCAGTTTTAGCAGCATATTCGAGCGCTTTGCAATTTGGATGGCGTACAAGTTGCAGAGTCCGTATGATAGCAAGCCAGAAATATCTCCTCCTTAAACATGACCGCTGCTGTGGGTCCACTGTAGGAACGAGGTTCTCGCCATCATTAATCATCACGACCGGTCACTCAGTGACCTGGCTTCTTAGTGCTGATCCTGAAAAAGTGCGGAGCCTGAACTTGGCTATTTCTAAAAACAAACGTTCCAAAATGAAGGCAATTACAGATAGAGACAAAGAGGAGCAAGATGTGAGGTAGCAAGATAACTTTAAGGTTTCTAGGGAGGTGGCGTACAAGCAGTGGTGAGCCCCCATGCTCCGTCTGATTGACGATGTAGGTTTTAGTCAGGCACAGATATCTGCCGAGACTGCTCGACCCCCTTTGCCTGAAAGGGAGCAAGGGGCTCTAACGAAATATTGCCTCTTCTGCATTTTCTGCACAAGTCAGGTTTCCGATGCCAGCGGCGATCAGAACAGGCAATCCCGGCAGATGCAATACACCAGCGTGAATTGACCGTGGAGTGGGCAACTGAAACCTTATTGAGTTCCGATGATTAATAAATAACAGCGTGCACCAATATGTCAGGCAACGCATGACGCGAGGGAGCTTTGTTGTCGGAACGCTTGGGCCACGATCTTCGAGTGAGACAGATAAGGTTTAAGGGTCCAACCCCGAAGTAACCCCGGCATATCAGATTTCCGGAAAACAACAATGGCCAGTGGGTGAGCAAATGGAGCAAATGTATAGCAAAAGCAACTGGGTGTAATAAACTAACGAATTTCTCTAGAAGGAACGCTGCAAACAATTGTTCTATTCAACGGAGGAAGAAGGCAAGCGCGTGTGAGAAAGTTGGGACGATCATATTGCAACACTGCCTATGGACGTATACGAGGAGCTTCAAGAAGCATGCACGGCATTTGGAAACTGGTGGTTCCTGCTCCTAAACCTAACTCGCGAAAGTGCCGAATGCGATCTGAGCATATGCTTTGCCGGGCGTTAATGCGCCCTGAGAGCCATTAGACCCTCCTATGGCTTTCTTTCCCTGTATTTAGGCCACCATCGGATGAACGTTAATGTTTGTCGGTTATAACACTTCCGACGGTCCAGGCGTCGTTGACTGCCCAAGGTGGCCAAGCGTAATCGCGAAATACTCGCTGGTTAATCATACGAAATACAGATTCATGGAGTCTCGGACAGTACGGACACCCTGGTCCAATTGCTCGAGAAGCTGCACCTATATCACCGTAGGCCAACACCTCGAGAGTCCAGCGGTATTTAGAACATAACGTCGTAGGCAATTCTAGAGTCCTATGACGCATCATAGAGCATTGCTAATGGAAACGCCACGCAAAACACCTTCAAACGCCGTGTCCTCAATGCTTCGAATTCCGGAACGCCATATTGGCATGCGGGATCGCATCCGATGACATTGCCGTGCCTATGTTGAGGCCTTCGACGGGCCATCATTTGCAGTTAGAGAACGGGCCGAACACTTGATAGCGGTGTGGACCACGTCGAAGGCAGTACAGACACAATTCACTTCTAGGTTTGCCTTATGCAATGGGATTGCAGCCAGTCATCTCTCACCGCCCATCAAACTTCCTAGCTACCCATGCAGCTCCGTGCTCTTCATACTCCTGCTTCGTGACTGATAGTTTGCTAAGAGCATTGGCATCCTTAGCTAATGCTGCACCACCTTGCCAAGTGCTGATAATCGGGTCTGCTGGCTTGCCAACTCTAACAATGCATTCAGCGGGCGCCAATGCTCTGATCTCCATCTCAAGTCGAAACATAAATCCTTCAATATTTGCATTTCCTCCCACAACAAGGATGTTAGCTAGGAATCCAGGCCAGAGTCCGAAGGGGATACATGACAAACTCTCCATCACCAGTCGGGGTATCCCAGATTGCTTCATTCCGATATCAGTAGGGTTGAATAGGATTTCCGGGACAGTAAACCTCTCGTTCCGCAGCGTCAAAATATCCTCTGCCGCCTCGGCTGATTTTCCAGTTGTCAAATTTTTCAATTTTCCGGCAGCCGCTGGCTCATGATCACGCACGTAGCCCTTGGAACGATTATGGTAGTCGGGTAGGATGTAGTCCTTCGCTATTCCTCCACCCGTCGCATATATTTCCCTACGATCACCCTTAGGACCCTTCCAGGTCCGTTCCATATCTGCTTTGAGATCTCTAGAGACATAGCAGCATGCTTCCTTAACCTCATTAACTAGATATGTATCGTTCCTCATGTCATACTGGCGGAGCGAAAGTAGTCGGGTCAGATAATTCGTTAGGAGCTTGCCCCCCACGTCAAGTCGACGGACAGCGGATTGAATTGGACGACCCTCGAGAAGGGGGGTTATGGTAGTGTGCGAGTAGCCAGAGTCGATGAGGAGAAGGATCTCGGCCGGGAGCTGCGGCTTGGCCATATTGCGGGTTGGAATAGGAATCGGGAACATAGTTTGGATGTCATTATAGGCGTTCAACGTAGGTGCTGCAAAATAAAACCAATCGCATCGGCCGTCAGTCCCGGTTTCTTCATTGGTTGGCATCTCTTCTTCGTAGTGCTCACTCACCAGTACACCGATAATAGCTCGCAAAACCAAACTCTTCAAACACCATCTGATCGCAATTGGTCTGTAGCTGCGGCAGGGCGTTTGGCGCTTCGGTCAGGATCAATCCAGTTTCTGTAGGATCACAGTGAAGTGGCGCCTTTTTGTCGAAGAACTCATGCTCCCAGATCTCCTTCTCTGCCTCCCAGTTCACCAGATATCCTTTGTCGACAGGGCGGCGGAAGACAATCTCTCCAAAGTCTCTACATTTCGAGAGCTGCGAGCCAATATAGACCGTCTTCTCACGGTCGCGAGCCAGGCAGTTGGGAATTATGGAAGGCTTCGATTCAACATCTGGTGGAGAGTCCGAGCTGTGGGGTTCGGTGCTGGTAGCAGAGGATGAGGACGATGGGGAGGAGAAGCCGGCTTTCAACGTGTAGGCGCCATTGTCAATGATGAGGGTTCGTGTTGGCGGTGCTGGGCCCGCTGGTTTAGCCGCTGACCTTCGACTAGCCGGGGCCATGATAGTGATAGCCTTGAGTCTTCTGTGCCCGCTGAATGTATGTAAAGTGTGAGTTGATGAGTTGCTCGCGTCGCGGCGCCAGGGTAGTGAGGGTCCACCATGCAGCACAAACTACGGCGCTCCAGATATTTTATTTTCTGCTTGTGATTCCCCCACGCACCCCACCATAACTTTTCCCTCAGCCTGACAACAACAATAGCTACAACAAGAACAACTACTACAACAAGAACACCATGGCCAAACTAGAGGAGGATCTGGCTGCCCTGAAGGTGATTGTTGCGACCACGTCTGCCGTGATCGCTCAACTGCAAACCTCAATATGCGGGACCGAGAATAAAACCCCCCAATCTGACTCCGTCCCAGATATTGATGCACTCAAACTCGCCCAGGATTCAGCGGCTCTGATACGAGCGCACTCGACGAAACTATCTCTTCTGATCATCAATAAGCCGTTTACAGCCACTGCAATTTCTACAGTTTTGCGAGAACTTATTGCTGGCCCGTTGCCTGGACTGGCCTCGGCCGTGGAACTTTGCAATGCCGCACAATACACGAAAGCGATGAGCGTCGAGTTGCAATGGCGGGCAAAGAAGGTGTTCTCCGAGTTTGCGACGCTAGTAAAAACTATTCCGCTCAATGGGCAAGTCCTGGGCAATGATGAAAAGAATGGGAGGGGCAGTACAGTTGGGAAGGGAAGTCTGGCGTCCACCGGTGTAGTTTGGGAGGCTTGTGATACGGTGATTGAATTGGAAAAGCTGGGCATTGCAGGCCTGATGATTAAAAAGGCGGAACAATATCGGGATTTGTTGAAAGATGCATTGGAGGAGCTGCAAGAATGGGGAGAGGAGCAGTCCGACGACGAAGATAACGACGAAGGTCGCGCTGATGACAGTGATGATGAAGGTGTCGACAAAGGTGGCCAAGATGATATGGACAACATATTTGGCTCTCAATTGCATATTCCCTCGGAGGACCCGAATAAGATCAGACCTCGGTTGGAGTCTGCTCTGAAAAGACTGCGTCTCATAATCTTGATGTATCAAGCGCTGGTGAAGCGGCGTCTCAAGACACTACCGCCTCTGCGCTCAAAAGTTCAGCTGGAGCCGGGGACTACGACCATGGAAACCCCGGAGATTATCAGTTGCTTGGACACTGCCATGAGTTTGTTGAACAAAGTCCCTCATATCACGGATGAGCTTGCCAGTTCATTCTACGAACTTGACAAGACAGAAATCGACCAAAAGATAAAAGAATGTGTCAGTACGAGTATTGCAGCAGCCAAATTACTCGAAAAAAGTTGGAAAGGAGCGGAGGATGAGTTTACTACTTGGGTATGTATTTCAACTATTCTCTCACTAGATGCTTCTGTATCATTTGCTGATCTATTCGTAGTCGCAAAAATTTGAGGTCAACATACAGAAAGGCCAATAATAGTATCAACTCGGTGGGATATCTTGCCTACTCAACCGTATGTCTTAATAGTTTAGACAGCGGCCCTACGAGTTCCATCATCAGAAGGCAAAATATATGCGACGTTCCTACATAATTCTTCCTAATGCCAAACTCGCATTAATTTACTAAGCAGCAAAACAGCCTGCGATGAAAATACCTACAATTCCACCAGAAAATTATTCCTATACCCCTTATCCATCCCAGTTTAGGATTGTTTTCCCATGTGTGCTATATTTCAAAACTTCGATCATGATATTTGCTTCTATTCGGTGTTCAATATTTCCTATTGTATTACCGCAAACCAGCCGTCCTCTTCTGATAGTGATCGGGAGATATAAACCGCACCATTCCCTCCAGCCCGCTATGGTTTGACAATTGAATACAACTTTTTGCAAGTTCTAGAGGTGTATAATGTGTTCTTAGCACCTTCTCCGCCTTTCTAAGAAGAATAAACGTTTAACTTAGAGGATTGCCAATTGGAATCTGCCAATAACATATATTACTTCCTTAGAAAGGCGTTATTCGTTTCCCGTTATAGCAAGATTACGTTTGTAGAGTTTCGCAAGAACTTAGTGCAACTTCGTGAGAAAGCGGATGGTTGTGTTCCTCCATAAGTTACCTTCCTAGGGCTTAAATTATCCAACAATACTGAGACATTCTTATCAAAGCCTCGCTCTGGGCAAACCTCTCTAGGAGACGGCATTAGATACCGCATTCATACTACTTCGCACCAACAGCAATAATAAATGTTCCATTTTAAAGCTACAATCCCATGTCGAGCAGTGAATTCGAATCCTCGTATTTGTTATATGCTAGCCTGTCAAAGCTAGGTCGTCCAGAAGTAGTCGGGGATCATCGAGTTCGTATGATGGGTGTGGAATAGTAATGGTATTCTATGAGGGTATGAGATAGGGAGGCACCTAGGTAGTAGCCTAGGAGGTTTACTGCCCTTATTTGCCTATCAGGCGATGGCCCGTCATATGAGTGACTACTGCTTTGATAACCGGACTGGGTAGTTATGTCGATTGCATGTCTAAACTAGGCTTCAGAGATGCAAACCGGCCTAGCTTCGGATAGTATTTGGTACTTGCATTGCTGGCCGCAGACTTTAAACGTAAGTATGAAGACAGAGAAACTTCTGCTGGATCTTAAAGTGAGTAATGGTTCGAGTGTTTAGTCACGATGTCAGATAAGATTATATATCCATACGCGTAGCAGGGAAAGTTCATCTAGCTGTCGTGGAGCCAATATGTCATGTAGTGACCATCAGTGTGGGTTAAAGCTAACTAATTTATTACTATTACTGTTCATGGTTCGTATCCATCCTTCTATCCGCCCATGCCCAGACCGAGCGCCATATTATTCACGCTCTTCCTAACAAGCCAAATTGTAAACCGGGTTGAAATTGACATCAAGGACACCAAAGGAAGGACTAGCATTGAAGTCCTGGAGCGAGTACCAGAAGGTATGTGCGGAGCTAAAAGCGGAGCATGCAACTTCTTTCCAATATCGCTGAGCATTATCCACACTTGGAGTGGCCTGGTTCTCGACAGGCCCTGAACTAGGCCATCCTGTCTCCGTAACCCAGACCCATGTGCCCGGCTTTACACTGTTCACAACATCCCTCGTTTTCTTGACCGAGTTCCAAAACAGGTTGGATGCCACGTCGATGCTGTTTGGCTCCTTATTCTGGAAATAGGGATATCCGTCGGTCCCCACGAAATCGCAGGCTTGAATGACCGCTGTATTCGCGCCATCCACCCACGCTGTCCAAGTATCCACGTGTCCTACTTGTACATCTGTGGTATATCCAAGCACAGTGGAGAGCATACCACGGACATCGTGAATCTGCTCTGCTAGTCTCCACGCTGGTGTCTCCTTTCTGTACAAGTCCTCGCTGCCCACACTGACCGCGACAACCCACCCAAAACCATGTTGCTGCACCGCAGCTAGAAGCGCTTGTTTCTCTGCATTGAAGTGGTTATCGTCCTGAGTCCAGACGCCAACAAGAATATGTCCACCGGTGGCTATGGCCGCAGGGACGGCGTTTGTGAGGGTGTTGCAGTCGGAAGAAGCATACACGCGCAGGCTGGTGAAGCCACCTGGGAGGCTCTTCATCGCCCTGAAATCTTGTTCCCAATCGGCCTGGGTCTTACATTGCCCATCAGCGCGTTTTGCTAGGGCATTAAAGCCTGACCAGTACGCATTTGCGCCTGAGAGCGAGGCTGCAAGAGCCAGGGCGTATGCAGCGACCTTCATCGTATAGTATGGAATAATATTGGAATGAACGAGGGGTGGTAAGTAATGTGAGAGGTTGGGCTGGTGAGGTACATGGAAGTAATGAATGCGTTTATTATAAGAAGAAGAGAAAAGCAGAAAAAAGGAGAGAAGAAAATCTAGGGAAAGAGGACGGTTGTACATGTACCTGCTTAAATTACTAACTTTGCTAACTCCCTCGACAAATTAATATACACCTGGACCCTTTAAGGCGCGTCGTCCTACTTGAAAGGGGCCTAGACCTTCATCCACGCATGATCATCTCGTATCCACGGTGTCCTCGTTACTCGACGTCATACTCGTGTACTCGCATACGAGAAGATTTTCCCCAGGGTGTCAGACACGATGTAGGTCAGCTGATTATACACCTGATGATTGGACAGCCAGCCTATAGTCTCCCCAAAGCCTAGGACCGGTGTCGATAACCCGCACCCCTACCCCTATGACTCGCTCCCCCTTAGTATCGCTTAATCTTTAGACCCGGAATACAGAAGTGGGACTTGAAATGTTAACTTCCCTTCTCTCGGGAAATGGAGGTCTAGTTCTTAGATTTCAAGAATATGTTTGATATACTTTTTCTTAGAATCTGTGTACTTCTACGTCCCGGCCATTTTAGTGGAATCAAAGATATATGTGAAATGTAATCCAAGCTATACCAAACCTGCTCGTCGCTACCAGCAGGGTGTTTATAAAACTCGCTGCCTCCATCCCAAGGCGAATTATCGTGAACCTATCTCGCAACAAAGGCATTCTGCCACTTTCTAGCAGTTAAGTGGCTGATGACCATATCTCCTCTGCCTCCTGGATCTAATGGTATATATCCACTCATCGACGAACATCCACAACCAAAGAAAGACAAAACAGACGAATAAGAGGATTGTCCCAATTAACACGACCGCAGTAAATCCGCGGAACGTGGGCCATAATGAGACCCAATGTGCTGCTGACACCTGGTCGACTGCCAACTCAACCTGCATTGCATTCAACATCGTAGATACCACGGCAAAAATGAATAGAATAGGGCCATAAAGCCTAGCAAAATAATCTCCGTATTGTCCATGAATCTGCTCAAAGTGGAACTTGTTAAGGAAGAGTGGGGCATAGAAGTTGAGACGCGAGAGTCTTAGCTCTCCATAGCTGTATCGGCCAGACACATCAAGATCTTTGATATGGTCCAAAGCAGAAATGAACCGACAGAATTCTTCCCACCCCACGCCTTGTGGAATGAGGCGAAGGTGGTCTTGCATGGCGATCGTAAAGTCGGACTCATGCCGGATCAAGTAACGGTAAGTCCGCAAGTATCCTAAAGCTGCCCGTCGGATTCCGTCTTGACGATCACCCAGGCACGAAGGTTTGTTGAGCATAAACATTTCCCAGAATCTGTACGAGAGCAGATACTTGGGGAGAGGCTTAATAAAAATACGATCGTGGAACCAAACTAAATGTAATCGAGGTTCCTCCGTGACAATGATCTTGCGCCCTTTGACAAGTTGTCGATGCAACGGGTTAACGTTGGTACTTGAGTGAGTTGACATCACCCAAAGATATGGCGCGAACTTTTCAAGATCCTGGGCCCAGTACTCATTGTTAAGAAATTGCACCATACGAGGATCATGGAGCATTAACCATGAGTCCCCTGGTAAAGCGGTAGTCATTTGCGCGCGAGCCTTGTCAGCTTCGAGATCTGTGCAGACCTCTTGACTCTTCGAAAATGGAGGCAAATTGAGCATGGTTTCTATCGCGAGTGACATGTAAATATTGGTAAGTTCGAGGATTCATGTTCCCAGGACCTTTGCTTGGAAGGTACGGAGTAGACAAGCTTCACATATACAAGAAGTTGGGGGCTGAAGGCGGCTCAGCCTCAATTCTGCCAACTCCAGACGGAGCCTTGTAACACCACCAAATCATCGTCGGAAGGTTAACACCAGCGTCGTTGCACTTCCACGGCTCTACCCTCATCTACCACTCTATCATTTATCGCATTGCTACGATGGTAAGTCTCTAGAGCGGTATTTGGTAAAACGAGCAATCTAATACAATAGATTCCGGCGGTGACCGTAGACGACACAGGGCTGAAGGTCCTCTACAACCCGGCGGCGGAAATAGATGGGACTCAGACTCAGATTATTGAGTGCGATCCTCTCCTTCTTGCTTCAATTTCCCCTAACGGTTCATAGTATCGTCGCGATCCATGGTATCGGTGCCCACCCTCACTATACCTGGTGTAAGAATATTAGCTTGGACTCGGAAACACCTCAATATGTCAACTGGCTCGAACATAAGGACATGCTACCGTCGGTGGCTCCAAACTCGCGAATTATGCGATATGGGTACGAGTCTGCATGGTTCGGCAATAATGCAATCCGCCAGAAGGCCTCAAGTGTTGCGCAGCGCTTTCTTTTGGCTCTGAGACGTGAGAGGGAGGTAAGCAAGATGCTTGTCGTGGGTAGAGCTCTCGTGGCTGATAGACCTCCGACAGGAGTTCCCCTTCCGCCCGTTGATATTCATAGCTCACTGTTTTGGGGGGCTCGTGATTATGAAGGTTGGTTCGGCAAGACCCACTGTACATACCTCTACACATGGCTAAGCACTCCAGGCCCTCCTCGAGGCACGGTACCACAAGGACGAGTGGCAGGGGGTGTTCGACTCCACGGCCGGTCTGGTATTCTTTGGCACGCCATTTCGAGGGGCAGAGGGCATGAAGCAGAGCGAAATGCTCGAGGCCGCGAGGAGGGAATACGACGAGGATCGCGTACAGCAAGATGTATTGAAGATACTCGAACCGGGAAATGAATTCCTTCAGGATCTGGTGGACAACTTTGGCAAGACCCGGTCACAAGGGAATAAGTCCCAGGTTGCCTGTTTTTACGAGCTAAAGTCTAGCAATGTTGGGGCCATTGTGGGCGGGCAACCGCGGACGGTATGTGAAGCCACCTCCCACGGATGCGTACTAACCATCACCGTAGAGATTTGTGGTGAGCGAGAGCTCCGGCTGTCTAGACCTCTCAGAATCGACCGAGAAATACTCCCTCTCTCGAACACACTTTAACATGAACAAGTTTGGTAAAAAAGAAGAGGAGGACTTCTTGACTGTCAGTGATGTGATCAAGAGGATGGTTAAGGCAGCCCCTGGGCTAATTCTAGCCCGGTCCCAATGTAAATATCCGCTTTAATCTCTCGATAGCCTTATATTTTCCTAAGGTTTCTAGATGATGAGATTGTACCCCCTTTCACTTATGCGTCGATCTTGACCTTGATAGTAACTCGGTGGCATTTAGCACCTACGTCAGGAAAGAAACCCCCACGGTCGACCGTTCCATTCGATAGAGATAAAAAATTCATTGGCAGACACGATGTCCTTGCAGAACTAGAACTAAAGTTATCCATCCCAAACTCCCACAATCGGGCAGTCCTTGTAGGGTTGGGTGGGGTAGGGTATGACTCGGTTCCGCCATTCATATCCTAATATCTAACCAGAACATAGCAAGTCGCAAATTGCAATTGAATACTCGTATCGACTTAGAGCGAAGGACCAGCATTTATGGGTCTTCTGGGTGTATGCTACTACCGCCGATCGATTCAAAGAAGCATACAGATTTATTGCCACTGAACTTGACCTTCCAGGGTCCGATGACCCAAAGACGGACGTGTTAGGTTTGGTTTCACGATGGCTAGGCGACGTCGGCAATAATCGTTGGCTCATGATCTTAGATAACGCTGATGATATCGACATATTTCGCCCAACACGCAGGGAAGGAACTCAAGATGGCACTGCTCCATTATTGAGTTACATCCCACAGAGTACAAATGGATCAGTCCTTATCACTACGCGCGATGGAAGTGCCGCGTCGTGGCTCAGCACTGGGTACACGAGCGCCATTCCGGTCAATTTGATGGAACCGAATGACGCCGAGCAGTTACTTCGCATTAATATCCCTGAAGGTGTATCAACTAGCTCTAATCGTGCCGAGCTTGTTCTAGAGCTAGACTATGTACCACTAGCAATCACTCAAGCCGCTGCATATATTAGTGCGAAAGCCATTCGCATGGATGTGGCCAGGTACTTACTCTATCTTAAAGACGAACAAAGTCAAAGTAGGCTACTCGACGAAGAATATGGGGATATAAGACGGGATCCTTCCGTTCATCACTCTGTGATCCGGACCTGGCAAATCTCATTTGACCAAATCAAGCAGAACAATCCACAAGCCGCGGAGCTTTTGTCCCTTATAACTATGCTCGATCGCCAAGGCATTCCCGAATTCCTCCTCTGCGTGCAATACCCCGATGATCTTGACCTTGAATATGCTCTAGCCACTTTAGATGAGTTTTCTTTGATCACTATTAAGAAGGGTGGCAAGACCTTTGAGATGCACCGGCTTGTGCAACTCGCTATGCGGAAGTGGCTTGTGCGATATAAAGAGGCTGAAAGGTGGCAGGGAGAGGCAATCAAAGTGGTGGCGAAAGCTTTTCCATGTGGAGACTATAGCAACTGGAAGACGTGCGAGACTCTATTAGCACATGCTCTTGAAGTGCTAAAGTCAAGCCAGTCTTTGCTTGAACGTGCATCTCTTTTGCATAATATGGCTTGGTATAACGTTCTCCAGGGTCATTATGAAATTGCCGAGGCAGAAAGTCAAGAATCTCTTACTATTCGTGAAAATCTTCTTCAGGATGATGACATAAGGATTTTCGACAGTATTGGGCTGCTTTCCTTGGTGCTAAGTGACCAGGGCAAGTACGATAAGGCCGAGACGCTAATTCGGCGGGCTGTAGCAGGGTACAAAGCAAAACTAGGGCTAGAAGACTCCTCGACGCTTGCAAGTATGAATAACCTTGCTGGAGTACTTAAGAGCCAGGGAAAGTACAACGAGGCCGAGGCTATACACCGGGAGGAACTCCAGCTCTGTATAGAGGTGCTTGGCCAGAAGCACTCCTCGACGCTTACAAGTATGAATAACCTTGCTGGAGTACTTGAGAGCCAGGGAAAGTACAACGAGGCCGAGGCTATACACCGGGAGGAACTCCAGCTCTGTAAAGAGGTGCTTGGCCAGAAGCACCCCGAGACGCTTACAAGTATGAACAACCTTGCTGCAGTGCTTGTGAGGCAGGGGAAGTACAATAACGAAGCCGAGGCTATACACCGGAAGACGCTCCAGCTCCGTATTGAGGTGCTTGGCCAGAAGCACCCCGAGACGCTTACAAGTATGAACAACCTTGCTGTAGTGCTTGAGAGCCAGGGAAAGTACGAGGCCGAGGCTAT